>NC_073390.1:12162133-12392133 GCF_028641065.1 Leucoraja erinaceus
TAAGATCCCCCCTCATCCTTCTAAACTCCAGTGAATACAAGCCTAGTCTTTCCAATCTTTCCTCATATGACAGTCCCGCAATCCCAGGGATCAATCTCGTGAAACTACGCTGCACTGCCTCAATCCCAAGGATGTCCTTCCTCAAATTAGGAAACCAAAATTGTACGCAAAACTCCAGATGTGGTCTTACCCGAGCCCTATACAACTGCAGAAGAACCTCTTTACTCCTATACTGAAATCCTCTTGTGATGAAGGCCAACATTCCATTAGCTTTCTTCACTGCCTGCTTCAATCATGAACTTCATCCTAGTCCCAAGTTGCATCCATCATTTGAGTCACTTGATCTCATTGCTAATATACCCAGGTGTCCTCCCAAATGGTTTCAGAACACAAATGCTAAGAGAGTTGTAGGCGAGCGGTCAGATTTTATTCAGAAGGTACACAAAAAAGCTGGAGAAACTCAGCGGGTGCAGCAGCATCTATGGAGCGAAGGGAAAAGGCAACGTTTCGGGCTGAAACCTGTTTGTTATCCAGTGATATCTCCTGAAAAAGTGCACATAGAACGCTGGTGGGGAGAAATGAACAGACACTGCTATCGCATTCTTGGATGCGACAAGAACAATGACTTGAAGCTTTCTGTGAAATCATTCCGCTGGAAGAATCCAGCATAGGAGAAGAGAGGGAGGAAGTTGGTTCTCAGATTTCTTCTTTCGGCTCTGGAGAGTTGGACACAGTTGAAAATTTTAATCATTCACTTTAGGATTCAGCCAGTACCATAACTGAAACAGGAAAAACCTGAAATTCCAAAGGTAAGTTTAGGGCCAATCCTGAAATCCAATATCATTTTAATCCACTGCCTTAAATGGTGGAGGGGGCTGAATTGACTGTAACTTTCAAAAATAATTGGATAAATGTTTTAAGAGGGAACAGGAGAGGTTGGCATTGGAACTAATAGATATCACGTTCAAAGAACAAACACAAGGAACTGCAGATGCTGGAATCTTACTTGAAATACAAAGTTCTGGAGTAACTCAGCGGGTCAAGCAGCATCTCTGGATGACATCGGTAGGTAATGTTTTTGGTCAGAACCTTTCTTTAGACTTCAAGGTCTGAAGAAAGGTCAACTCTGGAGGACATGAATCTGTGACACTTTTGGTCAGGAGTCAGGCCCTGAAGTCTAAAGAAGGGTTCTGATCCAGAAAGTTACCTATTGGTATCCTCCAGGGATGCTACCTGACCAGGTGAGTTACTCTACCACTTTGTGTTCAACGCATATCATTCAAAGAGCTTGCCATGGAGATAGTGGGTTGAATGGTCTCCTGCATAGGGTCAAATATCTGGGTGGAGATGTTCGTCTTTGGTCATTTGCTCATCTATTCAGAGCATTTTCAGAACATTTCAGAGCATTTTCTGCTGCTTATGCTCACCTGCTGATTGTTGCTTCTACAATTCAACTGAGCCAATTTTTTAGTTTTAGGCTAGTTGAGAGGTACAGTGCACAAACAGGCCCTTCAGCCCACCGAGCACATCCTAGAGATAATTAACCTACAAACCTGTTCGTCTTTGGAGTGTGGGACAAAACTGAAGATCTCAGAGAAAACCCACACAGTCATGGGGAGAATGTACAAACTCCGTGCAGCCGTCAGCTGTAGTCAGGATCAAACACGGGTCTCCGGCGCTGCAAATGTTGTAAGGCAACAACGCTCCAGCCGCGCCACCGTGCCGGAGGGTTAGTGAAAGGGGAGGACGTGAGCTGAAATCGACGACAAGGTTTGGGAAAGCGTAACCAGTACCTAATACTCCTGCATGAACTTGCGCAAGAAACCAAAGGTCTGAAGAAGGGTCCTCACCCAAAGCGTCACCTATTCCTTATTTCCAGAGTTGCTGCCCGACCTGCTGAGTCACTTCAGCATTTTGTGTCTATCTTCAAACCAAAGGCCAAATCTGATCCAGACTTGCTATTTATGTTCCCTGATGTGAGCATCGAACGCACAGCATCCCAGTCCCAATGATTGACTTGTCCATTTGGTAGATTTGGAATCTGCCAGCTACTGTGCATTCAGAAGGGCTCAGACACAGCATTACAGATTATTGCATTAAGTTAAGCAGCAAACTTCAACAGGAAAAATACAGATGAAATAACAACATATAGAAATGATTTATTTTTACAGACTTCAGCATAAACATGTGACGGACCAGTGAAGGAGATACTACAGTTAATGCAACTGGCAGCCAACCCGCATTAAAAACAAATCTCAAGATGTACAGCACTGTGCTAACATGGAGCTGTGGGCAGGGCTTTTCACCCAGATCCCATTGAAAAGCATGTTTAAATAATTAAAGCTGCTTTTCAGTGGAATTAAAACATCATTACGAGCTGTTAAGCACGGAAAAAGCCAAAACTCAGTGATTGGCAAGTGCTTCGTCAAAACGCAGCAAACATCTTCATTAACCTAACAGTGTTGTGAACCCTGTGCCATTTGTAGGACTGAGAATGTTCCTGTTACGTCAAGCACAGGGTTTCCCTAAGGTGGTTTTGACCATCAGCAGCAGCAGAAATGTACCCACCCAGAGTCTGTAACCTCTTGGCCTGACGTACCCCCTCAGGGGTCGACTCTGCTTCGATGATGAGTGCAGACACAGCAATGGAAATATCATAAAACGAGGTGTCGACCTGAAACAGCAGCAACAGCAGATAGGTCCACATGCATGCTCAGCAGCAGAAACAGTGTGCAGCGGAAAAAGTTAAACTTTGCCACAATTAATGTGGAGGCTTTCGAGAGAGTGCAGACGAGTTTTCACTAAGAATCTGCTTGGATTAGGGAGTATTAGCTATAAGGATTTTTTTTTAGTGTTAATTTAGAGAGCTTTCCCCCACGGTTATCAGGCACTCAATATCAGGCACAGTTATCAGGCCACGTGTCTGTGATGACCAGCAATAATCCATGCACTATTTCTATGTCCTACACAATAGGGGAAATTTACAGAGGCCAATTCCAAACCTGCATGTCTTTGGAATGTGGGAGGAAACAGGAGTTCCTGGTCACAGTGAGAACGTGCGGTCACATGGAGAACGTACAAACTCCATACCAATAGGGCCCATAGTCAGAATCGAACCCAGGTCTCTAGCCTTGTAAGGTAGCAATTCTACCACTGCGCCATTTTACAGCCAAAATGTTGCACAGACAGGTATTGTTTTCTCTGCGGCCTCAGAGGCTGAGGGGAGACTTGATAGAAGTATATAAAATTATATGAAGCTTAGATAGGGCAGGCACTCTGAACCTTTTTCTCGGGGTGTAAATGTCAAAGACTAGAGAGCATAGCTTTAAGGAGAAAAGAGCAAAGTTTAAAGGAGATGTGCGGGGGAGGTTTTTGCACAGATGGGTGTCGGGAACACATTGCCACGGATGGTGGTGGAAGTAGACACGAGAGCGGCATTTAAGATGCTATCGGATAGGCAAATGAAAATGCAGGGAATGGTGGGATGTGGATCGCGTACTGGCAAAGAACATTCGTTTATTTTGGTATCATGTTCAGCATGGACATTGTGGACTGAAACACCTTCTCCTGTGCTGTACTGATCCATATTCTACGTTCTAATGGATCAGATCACAGATCACATCATATCTAATTATGAATGCCGATGGCCAAGTCAATGGTTAAAAGTTGGAGAAGACTGAAGAAATATTCCCATCCTGATTGATAGCAGAGCCAGACATATGAATGCCAAATAAAAGGGGAAAACAACTGTAGATATATTCAACTGGAAGTGGAGGACTAAACTCCAGGAATTGCTGCACAAATTCCACAGAGTAGTGTCCTAGATCCAATGGTCTTCAAATTTTTAAATGATCTTCTGTCCATCAGGTCAACAATAAGAATGCTCTCTGATGATTGCATAAACCTCAATTCCATTTGCAACTCCTCAAAAAATAAAGCCATCCAAGCCAACATGTAGCAAAGTCAAGACAGTATATAGGCCTGATATAATGTAATGCTGAGGCTCCATAAGGTGCTGGTCAGGCCGCATTTTTAGTACTGTGAGCAAATTTGGGCTCCATATCTAAGGAAGGATGTGTTGGCTCTGGAGAGGGTCCAGAGGAGGTTTACAAGAATGATTCCAGGAATGAGTGGGTTTGCATACGATGGGTGTTTGACAGCACTGGGCCTCTACTCGCTGGAGTTTAGAAGATTGAGGGGGGACCTCATTGAAACTTACAGAACAATGAAAGGCAGAGATAGAGTGGATATGGAAAGGATGTTTCCACTAGTGGAAGTCTAGGACCAGAGGTCATAGCCTCAGAATTAAAGGGTACTCTTTTTGAAAAGAGGTGAGGAGGAACTTCTTTAGTCAGAGGGTAGTTAATCTGTGGAACTCATTGCCACAGAAGGCAGTGGAGGTCAAGACAGTGGATATTTTTAAGGCAGAGATAGACATGTTCTTGGTTAGAACGGGTGTCAAGGGTTATAGGGAGAAGGTAGGAAAATGGGATTAGGAGGCAGAGATCAGCCATGATTGAATGGTGGAGTTGACCTGATGGGCCGAATGGCATAATTCTACTCCTTTAACTTGTGAACCTGTGATAAGGGAGAAGTAATAATTGCTCTGCACAAATGCCAAGCATTCCCCATCTCTGATAAGAGAGTCTCTAAACATCTACCTTTCATACATGTATTGGCATTACCATTGACAAATCCTCTACGATAAACTTCAATGTGGTCACCATTGATCAGAATCTGAACCAATTCAGACACATGAATGCTGTGATAGACTCAAAATGCTGGAGTAACTCAGCGGGTCAAGCAGCATCTCTGGAGAAAATGGATAGGTGACTTTTCGGGTCGGGACCCTTCTTCAGACTGATTAATCTGAAGAAGGGTCCCTACCCGAAACATCACCTCTCCATTTTCTCCAGAGATGCTGCCTGACCCGCTGAGTTACTCCAGCATTTTGTGGCTAGCTTCGGTATAGACCAGCATCTGCATTTCCTTTTTATTACATGAATGTTGTGGCTACAGGAGTAGAGGAGAAGCTAAATCTCCTACCTGGAGTGTGTCTCCTCGCAACCCTATGCCATTCTATCAGGACTGTGAGGGAATATTTTTTAAATGACGCCTGAATTAATGACACTCCAACAAACACTCAAAAAGCTCACCACATATGGGGCAAAACAGCACAGCAGATTGTCAACCTGTCCACCACACTAAACGTTCATTCCCTTAAGCATTGGTGCAGCTTGGCTGCAATGCAGTGATTCGTCTAGACTTCACCGACATCACCTCCCAAATTTACAAACTCTACCTTGAAGAAGGACATGGCAGCACATCCGCAGCAGATTCCTCCCTGAATATCAGGGTATGCTGAGGTGGAAATATTATGCTGTTCCCTCAACATCACTGGATCTAAATCCTGAAACTCTAAATGAAGCTGAGGAAGAGCTTTGGACTGCAGTGGATCAAGGTGGTAGCTCACCATTAACCTCTCAAGGGTATTTAGATAGCCAATAAATAGGACCATTGTCACCAATGCCAGAAATTGAATGAAGAAGGCAGAAACTTCACAGCCAAATATCCTCAATTATCCTAAATATTAGAAAAGATTCATTGCAATTCTTCAAATGCCAATACTAAATAAAAATCATTGGAGTGCATATCTATATATAACTTGATTTCCATGTTCCTATATTACAAGAGTGGGTGCTCTTCAAAATACTAAATCGGCTGAGGGATGAAAAAGTCGCTAGATAATTGAAGTCGTTTCTTATTAATCCCCTTATTTTTAAATCCGATTACTGCCTTGTTTAGAGCACAGTGGATATTCTGGCTAAAATCTCTGAAACCTCACTGTACCGTCCCTTCTCATTTTACCTGAGTTGTCCACAACTTTGAACACTGCAGACCCATCCATTCTCTTTCATCTCCCGCCTTACATCTCTGAGTCATTCATATGATCTGGGTCATTCATACGAATCCAACACAAGGACCCAGACACCAGCATTTCAAAGAGGTGGTCAATTAGTGAAGGCTAATAAATGCTGGCCTTTCCTAATGAAAACGAATGCACAAACATGTTATGCAAGAGGCTGCACTTTAATAATTTAGAGTGTACATACATTTATATACTGTAACACACACATGCACAAAGCAATATATGGATACCAGCTGTATGATACCATATTTCAAGTTCCTACATCACTTATTTTATTAGCATTTCACCCAAATGTGCTCGACATTGCATCTGGCATGGTTAACACACCTACACATTACAATATAAAAATACCAAAACAAATTTTATTTTTTAAATAAATGTCAGACTATACGTAATAAAGAGCAGCAGATGCCTGTTACTGAGTTTAAGACCGTACTATTCCAATCCCAGGGGTTCTGCTTGATGTCCATAAACCATTTAATGACATCATCTGAACTGTTCAATCGCAATTCATTATAAAAACAATTTAGTTTAGTTTTAGTTGAGTTTCGCAACAAAGTGCCCAGGACTCGGGTCTAAGGGGTTCTTGCCTTCCTCTTACCCATCATCTGCCCTTTAGCACAATTCGTCATCTCACACCATGATTCCATGGCCAGAAAGATGGCTAGGCAGCCTGTCTGGAAGCCTTTTCCAGTGCCGCTGTGAACTGGCTGGCTTTTGTAAAATATATAATTTCCACAGAAAAAAAACAGGGGCCTTTTTTTCACAGAGGAAACCTGGTTTTCATTAATAAATTGTTGCAAAACGCAACAGCAAACAGATAGAAATCCAGTGTCAGGCAGCACACTTGTATGAATCGCCCTGCTGTCTTTGACATGCTGTCAGATTAGACAGTGTTTCTTTTATATCATCGGAGTGTAGTATAATAAATATCTTGTGGGGAAACAAAAACTAATACAGGTATAGGGTATACCCGTCTGCCCAAGAACATAAAATGTCTGCACATAGGCAGTTATTCATGTGAAAGGCAAAATATGGTTAAAATTACCAGAAAGACCAGGAAGGCAATCTTACTCCCCATTAAAAAAGAGTAGAGGATCCATTATGGTTTTGTTTCATGAAGGGAGGAACATCACTCTCTCTTTAACAGCCAGTGGCAAAAGGTGTAGATGAAGGTGTGGGAAAAGATTATTCAACCAATTTTACACTCGGTACGTGATGCCAGGCGCTACATGGGTGGGAAGCCCTGAAGAGCAGGAGGAATAACGTAATGCAAGGGAAAGCATTTAAAGAAATAAAATATATCTGCATCGGTTCGCTTATCGATTGCCATGAAAGCTGCACTAAAAACTCAAGCTGAATGATATTTAATAACACTGTGCAATTTATAAGGTGGAAATATTAATGACTCAATGCAGTTAGGGACAAAAAAGGCTGACACAACAAAGTGATTTGTCCATTTGTAGGAGTAAATAGTCACCTCCTTTAATATTAATGGATTTTTGCTTTGGTGTTATTCCCACAGTCAGTGCTTTGATTTTCTGCTTATTTTGTACCCACTCTAACTAATATGCCTCCATATACAGATGATGCAATTGCAAATTTGAGAGAAGGCAGCAAGTAGGAGAGGAGAAATTTAAAATATCCTTTCAGGACTATGAGAGAGATTTGATAAAATGTGAGTAGGTTAACATAGAAAATTTGTAAGAATGGGATTTTTTTTTTACCTTGAACCACAGTCATTTTACCTAATATTAGTAATTTTACTTCAATTTAGTTATTTTACCTCAAAGTCCTAACAACCATCAAACTTTCCCGAACAAATATATACTTGATTCATTTTATCTCCCTTATATCTTCACTAATCCTGACCTTTCACTCATAACTAATTTCTCCATCTACATTCTCCCATTCTCTCTTTCTCACCAACCCTTTCTCTTTCTGCCCCATCTTATGTGTCTGCCCCAGTCTGCAGAAACTGCACCATCAGTAGATTCTGCTCCAGGCATGTTGGACAAGAATGTGTAAAAAAAAAAGTTAACTATTCCTAACAGATGCTTCAATAGTTATTAACAAGCTACATACACAGCTGCCAATACTTAAAAATATTTTATGGGCAAATTTTTATTGTAAAAAGCGCCTGCTCTGTCTTGCAGGTAAGTAAATAAAATGTATTTATTGAATTATTTTGAAATCTCGACAGATCAGATTTTCCCTTTATCAATATTTAATAGCATAGCTGGTTTATTATGTATTTAACCCCTAAAGCACTAAGCCATTTCCAGCTTTTAATATGCAGACACAACGTGAATTTAATTTTCTTCATTAAAATAAAACTATGAATTCTAGCCAAATGTATTGACCAGTTACTGCCCGAAATGTCAGGATTGTGAAATAAATTGTTAAAGTAGTGATGGTGGAGGCAGACAGACATCAGAGCAATGTGCTTGAATGTATCTGGCTCTACAAACAAAATCAAGCAGCCTATTCTCCATCTTCCAGACCAGTGTGTACCAGTCACAAAGGTAAAAATGACCAACCCAATCTTTAGAAATGACATGGCTCCGTTAATTCATTGTTAAGACGCATACCGTCTAGTTCCACGGAGGGCCGACGGCACGATGATTTAAAATACCGATCTTTCACCTCTGATACCTGTGTTTAAATCAAGTCCAGTTTAATGGGATGAAAGTCGCCTCTCTGGCAGGAGGCTGCGTGGCAAATAATTTAGAAGATTTTTCTCTCACCTCTGGGATCAGAGTTCAATCAAAAACCTCCTCTCTCTCTCATGGTGGAAATAGCAATTTTTTGAACTAAGAGTGGGTAGTCACAAAATATTTCCCAATAGGTTAGAGAATGAATCTGTGCACAGCAAAAAATGCCAGAATTCTGCACTCGATGCAAAATGGAAATAGAAAGCCCTGTTTTAATATGGCAGAACTTTGTGATTAAGATGCACCAGCATTGGATAGATACATCCTCTCATACAAACTATGTGCATAACTAATACCATCATCCATAAAAAGTAATTACGTTTGTAATTTCACCAGTACTGTGATTTCTGATCTTAAAGATACATCAGACTTATAAAGGACAAGCACACAGTGACCAATTGACATTTTTCCACAAAGTGGTTGGTGCAAAAGGAATTTGTGCAACGCTATTATCATATAACCAGATAACAATTACAGCACGGAAACAGGCCATCTCGACCCTTCTAGTCCGTGCCGAACACATATTCTCCCCTAGTCCCATATACCTGCGCTCAGACCATAACCCTCTATTCCTTTCCCGTCCATATAACTATCCAATTTATTTTTAAATGATAAAAACAAACCTGCCTCCACCACCTTCACTGGAAGCTCATTCCACACAGCCATCACTCTCTGAGTAAAGAGGTTCCCCCTCATGTTACCCCTAAACTTCTGTCCCTTATTGCTGTTGGCTATTGGCTATTGGTTATTTGCTATTGCAAAGAAAGATCGCTCAAGGAAGGAATAGGATGAGCTCAATTGGACGGCGAGGGCGTTAAATAAGTCAAAATGATCATTAAATATATCCCATTGGCAAAAGCATACAATTGGCCATACCAAAAAAAGGTCATTGAATTCCAAATTATTTGCGCAGTGTCACTCATGGAGTCCCTTCCTTTATTAGCTGAGGCCCAGACTATAAAACTCTGGAGGATGTGCCAGGCCTTCCTGTTTTAATTAAAATCCAGCTAGTCTAAAGAGACGTCCAGTCACCTTATTACAGGACAGATGTATTTTCACATGTAAGAGTGAGGAAAGAATCTACCAGGATGTTGACAGGATTGAAAAACTGCAGTCTGCCAAGAAAACATTGAATACAAAGGATTGAAAATTTAAAAAAATCTGCAGATGCTGCAAATCTGAAATAAAAACAGCTCTGAAAAGAAAATCCCAGGATCTGACTCATTAACCGTTTCTCCTTGCACAGATGCTGTCAGACAGGCAGAGTGCTTACAGCATGTTCTTTTTATATTTTTCGCTAAAGTTGCTTTCTTTGAACCTAAGGAAGATCCTAATTGAGGTGTTTGAAAATCATAGAACAGTCAGAACAGATAGAATAGACAAAAAAGGACCTAGTTTCCTTCATAGGTGGGTCATAAGCCAAGGATTTAAAATAAAGTACATGATTCATTGATATGCGATTATCATTATTATGCAATAATAAACCAGTAATTGACACAAATAGCTGGAGTAACTCAACGGGTCAGGCAGCATCCCTGGAGAGCATGGATAGGCAACTATATGGGTCAGAACCCTTGTTGAGACCAAGCACCAATAAACCTATTTTATTTTAAATCTGTTTAAAATATGCATACAGAGATTCCTCTTAGCAGGTAAAGCAGACCAATTCCAAAAGACGTGGTCTACGTTTTTGGAACTATTACAAGCATGAGGTGCAATAGTAATTTTAAAAATAAATAAATAAATAAATAAATAAATAAATGGTATCAGGATCTGGCAACAAACAACAAAAACAGACTTGGTTGGTAGTCCCCTTTCTGCGGAGTTTAATGTTATAATAGAGCGATTGTTTCTACTTTCTTTTTCCTTCTTTTCTAGGGTCTACTTTCTTTCTTTACTTCCTTCTCTAACTTCTTTTCTAAGGGGCTTTCTTTTCCCAACACTCTCTTGCACCTTCACGACTCTTGCGCACTTCCCTTACTTCCTTTACTTCTATCTTTTTCTTAAAGCTCAAAAAATGAAGCGGTACAAAAAATGTGTTAAGACATATGTGTTGTGTATTATTGTAACTTACCGTACTTCTAATTTAAAAAAATTAAAAAAATTAAAATAAAAAATATGCATACAGAGATACAGTGAAAAGCTTAGTTTGTGTGTTATTCAGTCAAAACATATGATACGCAAGTACAACCAAGAACTACAACATACAACACGTGGTGCAAAGAGAAAAATGCCAGCATGCAGAATGTAGTGTTATAGATTCACAGCGTTACAGTACAGAAAGAAAGTGCAATGTTCACAATAGGGTAGGCTGGAAGCTATACCCTGGCCTATGGGATAACCATTCAGTAGTGGGGGAAGATTTTTCTGAATCTGGTGATAGGAGCCTTCAAGATTTTGTACCTTTTGGCCAATAGGAGAGGGAAAAGGGGGGAATGAACTGGGTGAAAAAGATCCTTTGCTTAATGTTGGCTACTTTCCTGAGACAACATGTAGATGGAGTCGATGGTGGGGAAGCTGATCTTTGTGATGGACTGGGCTACATCTACAACTCTCTGCATTGCTTGCGGTCTTGGGTAGAGCGGTTGCCAAACCAAACTGTGATTCATCCCGACAGGATGCTTTCTACGATGCATCTGCAGAAATTGGTAAGCATCATTGGAGACATGCTGAAGTTTATTAGTCCAGCAGAAATAGAGGCATTGGTGGGCTTTCTTGGCTGCAGTTGTGCTTGGCCCAAGACAAATTGTTGGTGATATTTATACCTAGGAACTTGAAGCTCTCGACCTCCTCACTTTGACACCACTGGTGCTGATTGGGGCATGCACGCCATCTCTGTTCCTGAAGTTAATAACTAGCTCCTTCATCTTGCTTATATTGGGGGTGAGGTTATCCTGACACCACATTACTAAGCTTTCCATCTCTTGCCCGTACTTCGTCTCATTAATTATTCGAGATTCAGCCCATTGCAGCGGCGTCATCAGCACATTTGTAAATGGAGTTAGAGAAGAATTCAGCCACACTATCATGAGTACATAGGGCATGTAGTTAGAGGTTGAAAATAATTTGTTGTGGGACACAGTGGTGAGAATCATTGTGGAGGATGTTTTGTAGCTATCCTCATCAAGTGTAGTCCATGGGTCAGGAAGTCAAGGATTCAGTGGCAGATGGGATACCAACCATTAGGTCCAGGAGTTTGTAAATGATTTTGTCTGGGATGATGGTGTTGAAATTGGAGCTGTAGTGAATAAATAAGAGTCTGATGTAGACGTCCTTGCAATGTAGATGTTGCAACGATAAGTGTGGGGTCAGGGAGATGGCACATGCCTTGGATATGTTGCAATGGTGGGCAAACTGCAGTAGATCACGTCTATCCGGGAGGCTGGAGTTAACGTGAAACATGACCAGCCTCGTGCCTATAGAAGAGGATAGCACTTTATTTTGGTCATAGAGGGGTGGAGAAATTACTGCCTGAAAGAATAATGGGCAAAACACCTCATCACATGTGAGAGGTAATTGCATATGCTCTGAAAGAATGAACTTCAGGGCCACTAATAGGAATGCTGAGAGATGGGATTACACTGGTTTGCTCTTTCTTTGACCAGCACTGAAGCAATGGGCCAAATGGTTTCTCATTTGGCTCCATAACAAGGAAGGCTAAAGAGTTGTTGCCAGTGGTGCAATATTAAACTATTGCCGGAGGAATGCAGAGTGTGCGTGGGGACATAGGGCTGGATGAGATTACGGAGGTGGATGGCATGACCTTGGAGGTGTTCATTGGCGAGGATCTTGGAATTAATTACTGTGGCATGGGAAATGATCAAATCTTGGCAGGAACAACAATTGTGTGCTTACTGGCTTTCATATCTGTGAGGATATGGAGCAAGAGTTTTCAATTAGTTGTAATCTGTGGCCACTTTCATTTCACTGCACATCTCGTATGTGTATGTGACAAATAAACTTGACTTGACTTGACTTGACTAAGGCTGTAGAGAGGGTACCAGAGGAGCCCAGGGTTGAGAGATTAAAAATGTGGAATAGGAAATTGGCAGCAGTGAGAAAGAATGAGTTTCAAAAGTGAAAGGAAGTCGCCTTGGTAATGGAGTGAAGTTGGGAAGGAAATCATACTTGGGGTTGAGCCTGATGCCAAGGTTCTGCATGTCTGAACTCAGCCTGAAGTAGCAGCCAGGAAGGTTGGGTTCAAGGCCAGAAGTGCCTATGTACCAAAGTTAAGATCTCAATCTGAGTACTTCAGTTTCCACCATGAGAATTACAACAAATGTAGGAGCTTCCCCTGGGGAACATTATCCTGTAGAACTCAGCGCAGGAAATGTTAACCTCTTTCCCCTTTATAAAAACGTGTCAATTTGGCACCAAGAAGGAAATACCAAGATTTCTCAGCATCTCAAGGCACCTTACAACCAATGACATACATTTGAATGGTAACCGTTTAATGGAGAATAAGCAGCCCATTTGGGCACAGCAGGATCCCAGAGAAATCACTGTTTTAATGATTTGATACTCGTTTTCAATGGCGTAAATAATTTGCAGAATACCCAGAAGACTTACCTGCTCCTTGAATACAGCATTTGGATCTTTCACTCCCAATTTAGAAAACAAATGGGACATTGATCTAATGTGTCAACTGAAAGTCAACTCCTCTGGCAATGCAGAATTTCCTCAATATTAGAGAGGTTTTGTAGATATTAGCTCAAATAAATGGAGAATAATTTTAACAAAAGTTTTAGTTTAGTTTAGTTTAGTTTATTGTCACATGTGCTGAGGTACAGTGCAGACTCTGCTCACTCCGCACTCTGCTCACCCCGCACCTTCAGTTTTCGGCCTCCTCATTCAGCGGCTCCACTCAGCGGCTCCCGGTTCCACTCAGCGGCTCCCGGCTCGTCATGCTGGTCACCGCAGAAGCAGCCCGCATGCTGCTCCTTCTGCACGCTGCTCTCTCCACGTGCTGCTCACTCCGCTCCTTCAACTTTATTCTCCTCGCCGCCGGTGATTGACAGCGGGTGCCGGAAGAGGCATTTTTTACGATTTTTAAACTTTCATAACTTTTGTACTATTCCACCGATTGGAACAAAACTTGTTGCACTTGCAGCACAGGGGAATGGTGAGTAAGGTGGCAAAAAATCGTAGTGCTATCGGTACCGTTTCTGCGCAAATGTAAAAACACCGCAAACCGTAAGAGGACAAGATGAAAGTTTTATGTATATAGATTAAGCCATCCACAGTGTACAGGTATAGGATAAAGGGAATAATGTTTAGTGCAAGATAAATTCCAGTTGTCAGATTATAGATAATCCAAGGTCCTCCAATGAGCTAAATGGTAGGTCAGGACCGCTGTTTACTTGGTGATAGGATGGTTCAGTTGCCTGATAACAGCTGGGAAGAAACTGTCCCTGAATCTGGAATAATGTGTAAAAGCTCGTGTGTGTGTGAGGTTGACTCCTTGATAAATTTGTCCAATGAACCGACATATATGCATCTACCTTTCCAATGTATGCAAACTCTTAAATGCCAATATCTGAAAGAGTTACACATTGGGACCAAGAGCCCACTATCTGCGGAGGCAAGATTTGCACTGTTCAGGCACCGCAACATTTTCCAAGTATCCATAGTTTTTTTTTCCATGTCGTCAACTTAAAATGGTTCTGTGGGTTCCCTGTATAGAAAGAACCCATGATCTTAGGCTAGTCTCTTAAACACCAGTGATAAATATTGACAGGTAATTTCTAATGAGGCACATCTGCCAACCTGGTGTGTGTTTAAAGGTACTAGACATACACAATCATCCCACACTCTCCGCCCAGCTGAAAACAAGCGACATTCTATTTACTCCTACAATATACAGCCATGCCATGTGAGCTGCTTTGAAACATCCAGGCAATCCAGTACATTAAAGTGAGAGATTAAGAAATGGATGGCAACAATTTGTACCAAATTTTGGAAAACTGCACTAGTCAGTACACAGAAATGTCAAAGCCCCAGTGCCACTTTCAATCAATTCTTGTCACTGAGACCAGCTGGAACTCTTAGATATTGTCAAGGAACTTTGAAAAAACAGTCGAAAAGACGCTTACGTTTGGCTGCCATGTCAGTGCGCTTGTTAAGCAAGTGTAGAGGCAGGCTCAATGAAGCATGCAAAGCAATGAAATGTGTTCTTTTGACCTTGCTGGAACTACTGCTAGCAGACCTGGTCCAGAGTAAAGGATCCAAAGGCTGGTACAACATGTGATTCCATTGTTAAATGTTTGTACTCACTTCATAATTCATAAACAATGCAGTTGGAAGTGAGTTACAAGGTCATAGACACACTTTTAACAACAATGCTATCACACCCTGCACTGCACAAGATACTGGCTTTATTTGCCAGTGAAGGGCATAATAGAGTTTTCTTGGGAACTGCAGTAATGAATATCATTTGGTATCTTATAAAAATGAGGTGCTCACTGTTGAAAAATTAATGACTGCACCAGACTACAGGGTGCAGTCGCAGGGTTCCAATTTACAGTTTTGTTCCATGTCAGTGCCAGAGTAACAATTACAACATCACTGCTGGGGCAGATCTTTAATCCCCAGGAATATACATTGGGAAACGGGGTGAATGTGCCACAGTGAGCTAAAATGGTATTTTAACTCAAATAGGTGATTAGTTATAAAAACAGGGTCTATGCCCAGTTGCAGTGGATGATGTGCACTATTGGCCCCGTTGGTACATGGTCCCCAATAGTGGGACCATGTATTGGGGACCATGCCCCGTTGGTACATGGTCCCTGCTTGAAGTCAAACAATGATGACAGTGCCACAGTTTGTGAAATTTATCCAAACAATTATAAAAGCACATAAACACTTACGTGACTTTTTAGACGACTACAGGAGACTATGAGGTCGTCACATGTTTGCCGGAGGTTGCGGGCTGTCGCCTGCATGGTGGTGAGTAGTTCCCGCATTCTCGTAACTAGTCGCGGCTTCATTCTGGTCGCCGCTAATTTTTCAACGTGTCATCCAAAAATTAGTGGTGACCAGAATGTTGACGCCATGGAGAGTAGCGAGAGTTCTCATGACGTAGTTGCAGTGGCAGTGGGTTGCCAGGAGGTCGTAGGATGTCATAGGTTGTCGTAGGTTGTCACCGGTGCCGATCGGTGAATTCCAGTGGCTCATTGGGAAATAAAAACGTAAACAGTAGTTTTCAGAACCAAGGAAAACCGACCGGTAATGTTAATGTCCGCCGAGCTTCACAGCCGTGTATCTCTGACTTCTTAAAAGTTGACTCCACTCCTTCTCCCCCCTTCTCCCCTTTCTCTCCCCTCTCCCCCCCCTTCCCCCTCTTTTAAAGGACTTACATGACCCTTCCCGTACACTGTGTTTCACCATTTTAATTACAGTGCCAACCTTCCTGTTCATCGTGGTGTGTGTCTGTATCACATCGGCTTTGCACCATGTGAATGTCACTCAGACAGCGCTCTCCCCGCTTGCCCTGTCCCCCCGCCTGCATAACTGGCTGGTGAAGGAAGCGATGTGTGTGTGTATGTGTGTGTGTGTGTGTGTGTGTGTGTGTGTGTGTGTGTGTGTGTGTGTGTGTGTGTGTGTGTGTTCCACTCTGACAGTCGCCATTCCAGGTACCATTCCAGTTGTCGGTTTTTCAGCGACCTGCTACAACTTGACAGTCGCCGGCAGTCGCCTGAAAAATCACCTTAGTGGGACAGGCCCATAACGAAGAAGGTCATACAACCCATTGAGACCAGCTTGGGTTTCTACAAGGCTGCCCCATTTGATCCCATTACCCGATTCTAACCCTAAAAGCTTGTGATATTTTTTTCATCTTCAAGTGTTTTTTTTCTTCTTCATGTGGGATGATTGCGTATGTCTAGTGCCTTTAAACACTTCTAATTCCTATCCGTAACTTTAATTAGAAATGGCTTCCGCTGCCTTTCCAGGTATTGAATTTTAGATCATAGCTGCCTGCTGTATGAAAATGTTTTGCCCCATGTCACCAATTTTCCCTTTGCTAATTCCATTAAATCTGGGTCTGGACCCTGTAGCATTGAGATAATTTCCTCATTCATTTCCCGATTTTGAGCAATCTTACCAAATCTCCTAAGACATTTCTCAGCTCTAAGGATAGCAACGCACACCTTCCCAGATAGGAACCCAATACGGCAGTTGCAAATGAACCAGTCTTTTGTACTGCTTCAAAATAGCACCATTGATTTTATGGATTGTACCTTCACTTATAAAGTCAAGGATCCCACATGCCCTTTAAATCACTTCCAAAGGCTTGTCCATATATATACCTCCAGGTCTCTCTGTTTTATAACTTTACCCATCTTTCTTCCTACCAAAATATATTACATAACATTTCATCAACACTGTTTCATCAACAAGTATCCAAGCCTTACTCTACAGTATGTACTCCCTACTCAAACAACACTGTGAGAGTCCCTTCACCAGACGGGTTGCTCTGATTTGACTAACATCTTCACTAACATCCTCTCAAGGATGATAAGGGATAGGCAATGAACACAGAACAGTTACAAATGTCTACATGCTCTGAATGAATAGAAATATCGCTCACATTTTCACAATTTACTACAATTCCATGTTTTCTTTCAATTACAATTTTTGCAACACCAAATCCAAATCAAGATGTCATTTAACACTTTCCCTCTCTCTACAATCAGCCTGCCTTTGTATTGTCCTCTCCCTTCATCTGTTTAAGCTCGCTGGCAATCTTTCTTCATCCAAGGAGCTTTGTGTTTGGTTGCCCTATCTTTCCCCCTGGTGGGAACATACCCAAACTACCCACACCAAGTCTTTTTCCAAGACTGTCCATTGTTTAACCTGCCAATTTCTGATTCCAATTTACCTTGGCCAGATCATTCCTCAGCCCACTGAATTTGGCCATCCTTCAATTAGCATTGTGCATAGCTAATCTAAACCTTATGATACATTGATTATTGTTCCCCCACTGACATTTGATCCAATTGACCCACCTTATTCCCCAGCATTAGATCCCACAATGTCTTGTTCCTCAAGGGATGTGATAATGTGGTCGATAAAGGTCTCTTGGGCACACTTCAGAAATTCAGTGCTCTCTTTGTCCTTTAGGTTATTACTATTCTAGTCGGTATTAGGATGGTTCTTGCCCCATAAAATCGCTGGTCCATAGTTCTTACACATTTCTGTGACTCCCCTGCAAATTGTCTCCACTATATCTTCCTCATGAGTTGTTGGGCTGTAACATGGCGCCTCCATTAGTAGTTAACTCGAACCAGATAGACGTCTCAAAAGCATTGCAATATTCCTTTAATCTATCCAATGACACATCTTCATTTCTTATTTTGTTTCCAAGAAAATGTATTTGCCAATCTTCTTTTTCAAGTCTCTATTATCACCATGACATTTTAATCTCAATCCATCAGCTCTCCAATCCTAATTGCGTTGTCTACAGCCATCTGGAACCATTTTGTATTTCACTGCTGAACTGTAGTGCTTTCTGCATATTCCAAACCCTTATGCACATACTGCAGTTTACATTATTTCATCCCTATGACAATTTTTTCCAAATTAATTTAAACCCTTTGCGTGGCATTACAAAATAATCTATACACCTCCCATGAGGGACTCTGGCCCCAGTTTTTCAAGGTACAACATGTTTAGCCTGAACAAGTCTCACATTCTACAAAGCTGCTGCAATGCCTCAAGTTTAATTCCTCCCTCTTGCATCACCTATCAGCCCCATACTCTCCTCACTCAGTGAGTGGCACTGGGGGTGATCCAGACATTGCCGTCTATGAGGTTCAATGTTTTAATCTCTTCAGACTCCCTGAATTCTGGATGCAGGACCTTGTCCATTTTCTTACCCATGCTGGTGGAAATGAGTAGGAAGGAACTGCAGATGCTGGTTTGCACCGAAGATAGACACAAAATGCTAAGGTAACTCAATGGGTCAGGCAGCATCTCTGGAGAGAAGGAATGGGTGACTTTTTAGATCTTCAGAAGGGTCTCGACCCGAACCATCACCCATCTCACCAGAGATGCTGCCTGACCCGCTGAGTTACTCCAGCACTCTGTGTCTATCTATTGGAAATGTGGATTGCGGCCTTCGTCTGGTGAAGCTCACTACTCAGAATGTTTTGCAGATATTTCGATATCTCAGGCCCCAGAAACAAATTTGCAGCCATGGAATTATCTGTATGCTGCCAAACTGCTACCAATCCCAAGCAGGGTCCTGACCCGAAACATCAGAGGCATTTTCTCCAGAAATGCTGCCTGACCCACCGAGTTACTCCAGCGTTTTGTGTCTAGTTTCACATAATTCTTAGGTGTTGCAGCTTTATTCCACACTCCTGCCGAATCCAGATAGCCATGCTCAAAAACTGATAGCCTGTGAACAACTGTTAGATTTTACTTTAGAGATATAGCATTGAAACAGGCCCTTCGGCCCACCGAGTCTGTGCTGACCGACAATCACCCCATACACTAGCACTATCCTACACACTAGGAACAATATACAGAAGCCAATTAATCTACAAACCTGTACTTTGGAATGTGGGAGTCAACCGGAGCACCCGGAGAAAACCCACACGGTCCCAGGAAACACATAAAAACTTCATACAGACAGCACCTGTAGTCAGGATCGAACCCTGGTCTCTGGCACTGTAAAGGCAGCAACTCTACCACTGCGCCACTGTGCTGCCCCTTGGTAGCGCAGGATGGTTAATCCTATGAGCTATATCTCTCCTGTATCTCAGCCTATCTTAAACTGCGAATTAATAGCAGTGACAGTTGACCCAAAATATGAGCCAGAAATATCTCCCCAGCGCTATTCACTTACATTATTGCTGTGTTAAAAATCAAAATTGTATTCTTCAGACAATATGTGATCAATGAAAACAAGAGAGGCAGCAGATTCTGAAATGTGGAATGAAAATCAGAACACTGCAGGAACTCAGCAGGTCAAGTAACTTCTGTGGAAACAAAACCTCTAAGTCAATGTCTGTGGTTGAGAGGCTACATCAGGGCTAACATGGAAGAGGATGGATTGTCAATATATGGCTGATTGAGGAAAGGCCTCACTGCTAAGGAAGGACAATCTTTCTTCTTCCCACTCAGTCCTAATGCAGGGTCATACCCAAAACGTCAACTTACACCTTTCACCACCACGGATGCTGCTTGATGCTTTGAGTTCCAACAGCATTCTATTTTAATGATGAGATTAATACTTACTCGGTGTTTGCACTTTGTCATTTCTCTCATTTAAGTTCTGCATCACTTTTTCATGACTGGTAATTCTATTTTACTTTCCTCTAAATTTCTCAGCATTGGCCAATTTCTTAGAGACGTCAACATTTCTAAAATGCCGATATAAAGAAGGACAGGTGCTGGTTTAAACTAACTAACTCCTGGAGTAACTCAGCAGGTCAGGCAGCATCTCTGAGGAAAAGGGATAGGTTACCTTTCTGCTCAGTTACCCCGACACTTTGTGTCGATCTTCACTATTTCTAAACTTCTGCAGTTCCCTAAAATTAGCACACAGAAGGAAATAGAGCTGCCTACATTCATCAGGGGGGAATGGCTTCAACATCCTAATACTATTTCTGCAGTGAATATGTTTTTTAAATTATTTCCATAATTGAATAAATAGCATGAAACAATTATTAGCGGTGAAATAGATGTCACAATTGAATACAGAATTACAATGTTCTTTATTAGTCAGATTGCCAGAACCACTGCTGCATGTTGAGAAATACGTTTTATGTGCAAGAACATACGCATACACACATCCAAGATTATTTACACAATGCAACAGAATGAACCCCTAAGACTTTGGCTGCTCACCGTTGAGGTTTTAAACTGTTTAGCCCTGGTCATTGTTATTTATACATAGCATTTCCCTAGTGATAAACAAGACACTATTTTCCCATGCCATACACAGGGACACTCCCAAGATAGCTAGACTTCATGTCTAGACTGGAGCATTTTCTTGACCTACCATGTGGGCAGCTGGCTTGGCCAGATTATTCTATCATTGAGTTGTATTAATGATGTTTATCTGTTTTTATTAGATAGTGGATCAAGTGGGTGTTTTGGGAAATTTAAATTGTTTGTGCTATCTAACTAATCTAGAAATTATTTTATTCGCCCCTTAAGACATGTTTTAGGCAATAATAAGAGTATCTTGGTTTTCCAAAAATAAATTCATTCAATAGAAGTTAAATAGTGCTGCACGTTAGCTGAAGAAGGGTACATGGAGGTTTATAGCATGGACTTGTTGGGTCAAAGAGGTCTTTTTACAATATAAATGCTTCTTAATACACCCTTCAATACTAACGCTTGATATGAATGTTTAATCTCTGTCCTGACATTACAATGCTAATTTCCAACACTTTATGTGAACTCAGCTTTACCAACGATTCATTTGTATTCCTGAACTAACAAAAGAGAACTTCAAGGCACGGCAACCTGTATCAGAGAAACCCACACAGTGCTTTTACAAAATAAGCTTTATTTTAAAGAATTTGAAGAAAGAAAACAGGAAAAAACTCAGAGAAAGTGCAGATTTACCAGCATCATTCCAAGCAATCAAACTCCAGGCCTGTTTACATTGCCCTACAGCAATTATGCCTCATGTCCCTCCATTTACAATAGTTAACGCACCATGCACACTTGCATTAATTTCCACCTCAACTAGATCCATGCTCTTAATGTTAGACTCTCGAGTAAACGCACTAGCTGCCACCTTGATGCTTAATGAGGGACTCTGCTCCTTCACTCTGGACACCAGTTTGATATCATGCACTGGGTAGCAACATGAAAAAGTGCAAATAACCCAAAACCTGATTTTTCTTTTCACGTGCTGTTTTCATGTTACAAGGCTGATTGATACGTTGAGGTGAATGGTATAAATTATATCATACACGATCTGAGACCCAGCAGGTTATTTGTGTTCCAGCACTAGTACAAGGTAAGAGTGCAATGAAATGCTTGGGCTATTTCATAAATGGCATCAGATTTAGAATGGATTATTTCAGCTACACCGTGCATGATGCCAACTCAATTATGTAGTGCCACATGGGGAGGCAGTAGAGTTAAGTTATAGCGTGCACTCACAATAAGAGAGCAAAATATTTGTGTTGTTCATAGCAATGTTATGTAATCTTCACCTATAACCTTTCTTCAGGAATTTTACCTATCAACCCCATCATCCTTATCAATTACTTTATTATTTAATAGAGTACAGTAGAACCGGATAAATGTGTACATCAGAGATGTCCTTCAGATTCATTAAGTGCATGATTTCTGTGGTACCAGTTGAGCACCTTCCCATGTTTCTCTAATGCTAAGTGACATGTCCAGGAGGACTAGAATACAAAAACAGAGATGTAATGCTGAGGCTCCATAAGGCGCTGGTCAGGCTGCATTTGGAGTACCTTGAGCAAATTTGGGCCCCATATCCGAAGAAGGGCGTGCTGGCTCTGGAAAAGGTCCAGAGGAGGTTTACAAGAATGATTCCAGGAATGAGCAGGTTCGCATATGATGAGCATTTGATGGCACTGGGTCTCTACTCGCTGAAGTTTAGAAGGTTGAGGAGGAACCTCATTGAAACTTACAAAATAATGAAAGACATAGATAGAGTGGATGTGGAAAGGATTTTTGCACTTGTGGGAGAGTCTAGGACCAGAGGTCATAGCCTTAGAATTAAAGGGTTCTCTTTTAGAAAGGAGGTGAGAAGGAACTTCTTTAGTCAGAGGGTAGTTAATCTGTGGAACTCATTGCCACAGAGGGCTGGTCGGGTGTCAACGGTTACGGGGACAAGGCAGGAAAATGGGATTAGGAGGCAGAGATCACCCATGATTGAATGGCGGAGTAGACTGGATGGTGGAATGGCCTAATTCTACTCCTATAACTTGTGAACTTGTATACTTGTGAATATTTGCACCAGCAATAAAAGCCAAAGTATGTATGAGCACACACACATATATATATATTGAGAGGGAAAGTTGAGAGGGAAAGATAGATATATATATAAGGGATATGTATATATATATAAGTTGAGAGGGAAAGATAGATATATATATAAAGGCATATGAGCATCCTACTTAGCTTAATATTACAGTAGATCCTGAATTTAGAATGAAATCAAGGGCTTATATTCCAATTCTGAACAAGGGCACCGGATCTGAAACATTAACTGTTTTTCTTTCCACATATGCTGCCCGACCTGCTGTTTTACCAGCATTTTCTGTTTTCTTATTGCAGGAAATAACATGTTTGTCACAAGCTACAAGAGACTTAGTCATTTACTGTATGTACAGTATTAGATTGCAACAATTAATATTTTATATCTGTTATCACTGCATTTATATTAATGCCTTGGTAATATTTGTTCACATATTTAGGAATTTTTAGTAGGTAATTTTTAGGTGATTTTCCAAATGTACATGTTGAGTATGCGGTCATTTAGAAATATTACTAACACGTACACAGGTGTCAGGGGTTATGGGGCGAAGGCAGGAGAATTGGGTTGAGAGGGAAAGATAGAGCAGCCATGGTTGAATGGTGGAGTAGACTTGATGGGCCGAATGGCCCAATTCTGCTCCTGTCACTTATGAAATTATGAAAAGAGACGTTCCACGTGATGTACTAACAGATATGGCTCCTGACATCAAATAATAGTGAATATTGGTCAGAGAAACATATTGCTATCATCAGGCGTAGCGTTTTGTCTCTGAGTCAGATGGTTGTGAAGTCAACCAACGCTCCAATGATGTGAATAGAAAATCCACGTGGCACTCCAAGGCAATATGGGAGAGGACTGCTATTCTTTCAGAGAAGCCAGCTGTCAGGTGACAAGCTCAAGTGAGGATATGCCTACAAGGTTGAAAAGTAATTTTGCAAATCTGAGTCGATTTTATCTCTCAGTCAACTCCAACAAAAAGGTGCTAATCAGCATCACATGAATGTGGGCGTTTGACTGCCCTACTTCCTCCGTTCCACTTCAAACATGTGTTGTTGGCTACAAGGTACTTTGGGACATTCTCAGGTTGTGAATGGTGCTGTATAAATGCTTTTACAAATGTTTCCACTGAGAAACGCCAACAACCACATATTCATGTTGAAAATGGAACATATTTATTTGAAGATGGTCTTATACAATGTTGGCTTCTATAATCATCGAAAGCTGTCAATAAATCAATGGCTTAATGTCAGTCCAAATAGATCACCATGGTAGGTTGAGATTAAATAACTTTGTATGTCTCAAGGCTATTTTATGGACCACTCCAGTGCTTCGGGGTCACCACTCAAGTTGGCCACGGTGCGGGAGGTTTCATGACATTATCTCTCCCTTTGAAAATTCCCAAATAGCCTTTATTGAACATTTACTTACCCCTCCATCCATCCTCAATATTTTTATAACATTCAAAAGGTCATAGAAAATTTTATAAATATTCAAATTTATATATAAATTTATATCAAATATTCAATGAGTTCTCATGTATTAATCACATGATTTAATAATGTATAGATGTTAAAAACCACTTCTGAAATTCAGTTCTATTGAATTTCATTGAACCGGATTGCAAAAGTATATAAATTATGATGTTGTGCGATCAGTACATAGATCAGTGAGCAAATTTCTATCGCGTATTTTGTAAATGCTCTTGGGATTTTTCTCCATTTATATCGCAGTTTCCGGAAGATTAATGCATAACTCTAAGAATCTTCAGTCCAATCATGGATGGTTGGTTCGCTGGTATAAATCTGACATACCACGAAACACCGCAAGGAAGTGGGTATTTTATATACTTTACAATCCTTACATACAACAAGACTTTTCTGAAATTAGACTGGTTCCCTTTAATTCCCTGGTGCCTCTTTTTCATCTATTTTGTACTTTTATATAAATGGCAATTTGCAGGGGTGTTTCTTCTTCCCACTTAAATCCCACCAGCGTACATTTATAAACCCTGTTTGTTCAGTTCATCACCATTATTAGGAAATAGACAGTAATCCAATTGTTTAATTGCATCTAATGGGAATCCAATTTGTTTTAGTCGCTTGAACAAGGTTAAACAATCCAAATATATTAAATGCACATATTGTTTATTTAATTTGACCACAGGATATATCAGCATATTCTTTACTTAAAAAAATAATCTACTTAGTTTCATCTTATCTTAATAATATTCCACATGACAAGAATGTCTCCAACTAAAAAAAAGTTCGATTTATTTCTGACTGAATCAATGTTGACTTAATTCTAATTGAATTCCTCATCCAGCTATGGATTTCCTTAAGGATTTGGAGAAAGGGCTTGAAATACCATGAGAATCAAGGCACAAACAGCATGGCAACAGGGCAGCATTAAAGATAAACAAGCTGATCCAGTCCATTGGAATACAGATGTCCATGACATGGTTTAGAAAGAAGCACATTTATTTCTGTGACTCACTGCTAGGGAGCCTTTATGACTTTATTTGTTTTGTTGCGGTTGAGGGAAGAAGTTTCTAAGCAGTGGCTGACCACTTCTCTGTTGGATAGGTTAGGGATTTTGTGTCATTCCAGGACTTTCTTCTCCGCCTCATAGTGGTTTACTTTGGGGAATAGTACATATCTCTGGAGTCCCTCAGTGGAAGTAGCAAAAATAAAGAGCCTTATACTCCATTATGTTCTTAGTAAGACCATTGGGATTTGCAATGTTTTTCCTTCCTTTATCCCTCATTAGTTCCTTGCTTCTCCACAGAAAGACGATGTGAATGAGAATGTGGTCGGCCATCAGGTGCTCATGTCAATTCAAGACTCTCATTTCTACTTTTATAATTGGCATAACACTAATACCTCAAAGATTTTCTTCGCAAACATGTGAGGCTGCAACAGGGAGAAATTATGAGATTCCATTGAAGGTGCCAAGGCAAATAACAATGAATCCTGGTTACTGCACATAGATTACTGGGTTATATTACATGACACCACATAATATCCTCTACTTGGAAAAACAGAAGACCATTCTTTCCATCAGACTATGACTTAAGTTATAAACCAAAGTATAAATTCAACACACACTCTAAAAGAACGCCACTCAGCACCCATAGTAATTGCATTTACAGGGATTGGAACATTTGCTATCTACTAGAAATGGCAAAACAGCAAATATTCTCCTCCTGGAATAATATTCAAAATAAAATTGACCTTTCCAGCATGGTCTCTGTTTCTGAAGAGGCTGCATGCCATTTAAAAAAAAATCCCTCATTAGCTTTCTACTTCTTCAGACATCGGCCAACTGACCTCTTGTTGCAATGCAGTCAAAAATATAACTCTAAAATTGCTTTG
Source organism: Leucoraja erinaceus (assembly GCF_028641065.1). Taxonomy (NCBI): domain Eukaryota; kingdom Metazoa; phylum Chordata; class Chondrichthyes; order Rajiformes; family Rajidae; genus Leucoraja; species Leucoraja erinaceus. The sequence goes on from NC_073390.1 coordinate 12,188,123, forward strand.
AAGCAGTTCCATAATAATGAGAAATCCAGAGCTCTATTTCTATTGTGTTAGCTGATAGGAGTTACATTTGCATTCACCAACATGTGCAGGTTCCAAGGAAACACAGCCTATGAAGAGTCCTTTGGAATGCTCGTTATTGACAGAACCAGCCTGATCTGCTGATTGATTGCAAACATTTTCAAGAAATAGAAGACCAATGGCAACCAATACATATCAATATTCTGCCTTGAGGGTCTATATCAGCCAATCTAGGAGGCATATATTTTCTTCAGGCCACTGGTACAACCTGATGTATTCTATTCTATTCTGTTCTATTCAATGACCAGCAAAACTATTAAAGATGCATATTTGAGGCTAAACTTATTATACTCTCCATAAGGCAATAATATCTTTCCCCTAAGTGGGTAACTAAAACAAGACTGGGTCAGATTGATGGCTCTTTAGCAATAATGTAATTGTTTAGTACTCAACTTTAATATAAACAATGTGTAGGAAGGAACTGTAGATGCTGGTTTAAACAGAAGATGGACACAAAATGCTGGAGTAAAGGGCCTGTCCCACTTTCAGGAGGTAATTCATGAATTCTCCCGAGTTTTCCCCTTGATTCAAACACACAGAATGTCCGTAATGAGTCCGTAGGAGATCGTAAGAGTTTGTAGATATATCGTAACGCTCGTTATGCAAGCCGTAGGTACTCGTGGCATCAGGTAAGTCGGGAGGTTTTTTCCAGCCCGATAAAAAATGTGCACGAGTAAAAAAAATGGTCAGGATGAAAGAAATGGCAACTTTTTATTCGTAAGGAGGGCGTCGAAATGGTCATGGGAAATCGTAGACATACTCGTTCGTAGGGGTTTGTGAACATAGTCGTGGAAGGTCGTAGGAGTTCGTAGATTTCCACGATCTTGATTTTTTTTTGTTAGGTCCTTTAAACTTGGCAGAGGTTTTGAATTAAGTCGTGAAAGTGGGACTGGCCCTTAAATCAACGGGACTGGCAGCATCTCTGGAGACAAGGAATGGTTGACGTTTTGGGTCGAGACCCTTCTTCAGACTGATATACAATATATACAATGCAGAACTAGTATAGCTTAATGTAGGACATTATTGAATGCAATCAACATTTATTTTCCTGGATTGCTGTAGATTGCTACATTTAAACCACCTCATTTTTTTCCTACATTTTTCATGAATCATTTGAAAGCCTTCAAAGTTAATTGATGCTAAAAAACAGCTTCCCTCATTACACTACATTGTCCTGAAATACTCTTCCGCCTATTTTTGTTTTGTCTACCAGCTAAAAAATTTTTTGCTAACAATATCCTCATTCTAATCACATCCTTTTATTTAAAAAAAACATCAAATAATCACAACAGTATCATGGGTCTGTGTTGATAGTACATTTGCAAAGTGCGCACTTTAAAAAAATTAATTGCCAACTTTCCTCTTTCTAACTCATTTATCCAAACAACAGCACATGTTTATCTCATATTTTTCGGGCTTCTTCAGCTATCAATCTTTGAAACATTTGTTCAAAGGTTTTATGAAAATGCCAAGTTTGCAGTATCAGCTCGTTATCCATTCATGCAGCCTGTCAGGAATTTCTTCCACAAAAGTACACCAGAAAACCATTTAAATATGGACTTGAAATGTGTTTTCCAGTGCTCGCCCACCAGATCTGTCATAGACTTTCCCTGCAATTAAAGTTATTTGTCTATTATTTCCAGGTGTGTCTCTTGACACTATTTTACAATATAATCAGGCGAGGCACTTTTCAAAACATCAGAGAATTGCTCCTGAATTTAGCCAAGCCACAAATGACCATTGATTAGAAAACATGGGGGCTGTGGTTTCAGGTTAGGATTGATGAGGGCTGGTTTTCTCATACACGAGGCTGCTAATGGTGAAATGACTTATTGAAGCAGGCAGAACTATGTCAATGATTGGTGTTGATGGGAGCTGGTGCAGTCCAATAAAGTATTGTGATATAAAGATGCTCTCTAGTCTATGAAGTTTCCTTTGCTTTTTTTCAAGTTTTTTTTTCATTGAATTGGACATCTCCTAGAAATTGCAAGCTCCTAGAAACAAATGGCTCGATAAATCATTTTAGAGTTAATTACATTGCTGTTGGTCTGAAGTCACAAATAGACCCAAATGAATAAGAAAAAAACAGGACACAAAGTGTTGGAGTAACTCAGCGGGTCAGGCAGCTTCTCTGGAGAATATGGATATTTGACGTTTTGGACCATTCTCCAGAGATGCTGCCTGACCCACTGAGTCAATCCAGTGCTTTGTGGTTTTTTCATAAACCAGAATCTGCAATTCCTTGTGTAGTGCGAACAGTCTTCCCGAAAGGACATGAATGAATCAGATGGGTGGAACAACAAACTGACTGATTTGTGCTGAATATTATCGAAACCAACCGTTTATCCCAGGATTGTCTAATTAACATAATTTAAATTCCTCAGGTACCATAGTGAGAGGGAAATTAATATAACCAGATCATTTCTGCAAAGTCTCTGTTTTACTAACCAGTTAATCTAACCACTAACCTACTGAACCCATTATATGTTTCTATTAATCGAGCCACTCTATGAGTGCCCATCATTGTTAGGCTTGTTTTTGCTTTAATGACACTGGGTCAGCTTGTTGCCACTTCATGGGTTTCCAAATAAAAGGGCCAATGTCAATAAGACGCAATGCAACTGGTCTTTCAGATGGTTGCTTCACTTTATGTGTGACGAGTTGTTGACTTTGCACTTGATTGAGAGAATCTGGATTGCGTGATTGCCATCGGTAATCTTGGAAGTGCCTCGACAACCTGAGAGTAGTCTGATGGAGATAAAAGTTTCAGCAGACTTTGTGGCATTAGAAAAGTCCAAGAGCGTAGGTTGGGAGGAGCAGCTAACTGCGTTCGGAGGGGAAACGGACTACAGATGTCAAGCTGGAAAAAACTATTTTTAAAATAGGAAAAACATGAAATTTTGTCCAAACCCATGAAGCTCCAGGGTGCTGCAGGGTATTAGAAAAATATATCAAAAGATTTGAAGAGTATAACTTGTCGTCGTCAGGTGGGTTCCAATAAAAATATTTGGCTACTCCACATTTTCCCATCTGGTTTCATTGGTCTGCCATTTTTAATAAAAAACTTAGATCTGAACATTTTTCGAAATTCTTTAGTACAACCACTGCCTTAGTTTATAACATTTATCATCAGCAGAGCTCGTTCAACAGCCCATTTTGAAGTGACTTTGCCACCAGTTTAAATGCTGTCAAAATAATGTCTGACTAAAATTGAAGCAATTTTAAACCAGTTCCAGTCACTCCAAGGTCTGATTTTAAGCATAAAATTAGAAGCTGTTCTATCGACATTTTAGAAAGAACATGAACACTAATTTCAGCTGCAAGGACTTGCACGGCTCAGAGGAATCACCAGACTGCATCAAATTTCCACAAGGGGGAACTTAGCAATGGGAAATTTATTCCATGCGTAAGTTACAAAATTCTCCCCTGTCAATGTATAAATGAATAGCAAGTGCAGAGATTAGGTGTGATTATACAACAGGTGTGGGGAGACACACTGAGCAGCATAGTTTTTGATATTAGACATGCAACACAGTACATCCCACATTGCACAATGCAATCAATTTTTCATGGTTTATTGGGGAGGACACATGCTGGGTAAACGAGCCAGTCAGTGGGGCACCTGCAAAACACTCAACATATGTACAATACGGCATTAATTGAACAAGCTTTTCATCAAACGATTAAAAATTCAATAGGGGTGAAATTGGCCAATGGCTGTAATGCAAAACCAGCTAATAGTGAATCAGTAGTCCTCCTAAACCAAGCTCGACATCCTATTCCAGTGGTGTATACAGACCTGAGCAACTCGTTAATCAACCTGCTCCCACCACTGGTGAAAACCAATTTGAAAGTCAATCTTTCTCAAAACAAAAGTACGTTCCTTCTGCGCAATAGTGTGTGAATCCTTGGAATCCCTTGTTTTAAATGTTCCTTTTATTTGCACATGCCACTCTATTTGTAGAAATTGTTACAAAATACTGCCACCATTTGGAAACCGCCAGGTATCAATTTTGATGCAAAATTCCACGTCTTCAGTATACAGTAATTGCATGAGATTTTTAGTCAAGCAATAGCTTATCCTATCAATGATTAACAATCCCCTCCACTATATCTTGCTATTTCTTACATCCTGATGAACTCTGAAAAATGCATCAGGCTTTGAGGATCACATCGAAACAACACTTACACCGTTGCATATAAATTTGTCTTTTAAGTTCTCTCCAAACAATAGGGCTGCCCTGGGTGAGTACATTTTCAGGCCTGGCACACTTGCAATTACCAGGCACCGTCGGGGCCCAGCAAATGGCTACAGTCACCACAGCATATCCAAGGATTGTTGCCAAGATGAATTGGCCCCACTCCCATCCTCCTCTCTTATCCCACCCAGTGCACTAGACGTAGGGACACAGTGATGGGTTTATTTGGCTGCAAAGGGCAAGCTCTCTGCGGAGGGAATAACGGGCTGCAGCAACTCACCGAAGCCAAGGAAGTAAGAGCCAAGGTCCAATATTTGGCCAGTCTCTGGTTTCTGAGTTGGGGCATGTGCCACTTCAGGACAAGAAAAAAAGATTCAGGCGACTTTCAGTTTTTCAACCACCCTTGCCCTATAGATCAGCCCCGTGTGGCTCTTCACTGAACTGACTCCAATACTTAAAAGTCTGAACAAAGCACTGTACAGTTTTCATGCAACGTCTTCCAACTGGTAACTGAGCTTTCCATACAAGCGAACATTCTGTTTGCTTTGTTGATTGATGTTTGGCACCAAATGGATATGTTATTAACACCCCTACATCTCTGAACCACCTCCTAAGCTGTTCCAACACTATTTATAAAAGTATTTTTATCACCTTTTTTTTCTTTAAAATGCATTTACTCATTGAATTTCACTTGCCTGCTGCCCACCCACTGCTACATTAACTCATTTTGTAAGTCTGCACTTTCGCAACCACTCTCTCAGTTGTTTCGGTTTCACCTGTAAAATGGACCAGTTTTCAGCTGGCATTCAAAACTCCCAGCCTGCTGCCTTGCACTCACATGTCAAATGGGCTCATGCTGGACTCCATTCAAGCGCAAGAACCTCTGATGTGAACTTCCAACTAGCCATTATGTTTCATTTGCCTGTGATCTCAGCAAGTTTTTGTTTTAGAATCAAAACCTGTCTTTATATTTAAAAATCCAACCATAGTTTCTGAAAACAGCTCAAATCATGTAAATCTCTTAAACCATAACCATAAAAAGTCTCTTGGTCCAACTGTAAAATTCCATTCATTGTTTGTGCACTTTGTAAATCACCTTTCTTCTTCCAACAACGGTTGATTGGGATAATTTTGACTTTTGAATGTTAATACAAAGTGCACAGCCAGCCATTAAGCTCCTCCTCTGATTAATATTTGGAAGCAAACGTTGAGTGTTTTTTTAATGGTTGCTGGTTGCATATTTTGTACCGTTGCACAAAATTATTGCTATTCCTTAGTCTCGCTGCCCAAAATAAAATGGTTCATTTTTAGCAGCAACTGTGGTTTGGCATCCCTTTCCATGCTGATGAATTCATGAGTAGCATATTCGCCAGTATTAGTATTTCATAATGCTTGCCACACTCTATGTAAAGGTACACACAGTGATGAGATCAATATCACAATGTCAACACATTAGCAATTGCAGCTCCTGATATTAATATGCGGATTTTTTTTTCAAGCATTGCAAAGTTTGAACTGCAAAACATATAATGTGGCTTTAATTTCCAACAAAGCGTAGTGCAACTAAATATTAGGATACCTTAAAACATACTTGACTTAAACTGTTCCGCAGCTCTTTTCCTGGACAGTGTGTCATTTCCTAGACAATGGATTCTCCATTTCGGCACACAAAAATGTACCAGCTTTGCGATATTACTGGAAACTATTGGCCATTTAGCTTGCTGGCTGAATATAGGTGATGGAGCATAAAAGGAGACTAAGAGAGAAAAGGAAGCTGAAGGTTTGGGGACAGGGAAACACTGCAATTGAATTCATGGTTTCAGTTGTCACCATTTGATTTAGATTTTAGACTTTAGACATAGAGCGCAGAAACAGGCCCTTCAGCCCACAGAGTCCGTGCCGACCAGTGATCGCCCCATATACTAGCACTATCCTACACACAAGGGACAATTTACAATTTTTACCAAAGCCAATTAACCTACCTGTATGTCTTTGGAGTGTGGGAGGAAACCGGAGCACCCGTAAATAACCCACATGGTCACAGGGAGAACGTACAAACTCTACACGGATAGCACCCGTAGTCAGGATCGAACCTGGGCCTCCAATACCAGAAGGTAGAAACTCTACCGCTGTACCCCTGTACCGCCCTTATATTCTTATGTTCCTGTTAATACAACTATCGTTTTATTCTGAAAATACATTAAAATATTTTAAAACATAATTGGAAAAATGATTGATGAATCATTGTGTGTAGGCACGAAATGACTCCCATCTAACATCATCAGCTATCGGCATACACACACACTCTTTTCAATACTTGGATCTTTTGAAGTGTCTTGGATCTCTCACGTACGTGGCTGTTAATGCCGCCTCATGCTGTGATATGGTTGTCTAGGTATGTCTCTATTGACACAGTTTTCAAACATTATTTATACGACTGGTACCTTTCCCCACCCTTCAACTGCGGTGATCCATTATCCTTTTGAAACTCTATAATCATGATCTGCAGCAGATAAACATACAAAGTGTAATCCCTTAAACAAACTGGTCTGCCCAAAAAGACTGTTTCTCAACATTACAAAATGGCTGAATGATATTCCCGCAGGAGACTATAGATCATTGCTCCTTTCTCCAAAACTGCATCTCATTTGACAAGGAGATATAATAGAAAGTGAAATGTTTAGTAAAATTAGGACAGGCATGAGTAAACTACTTTAGAATCCATAGAGAGATTTCCCAATTGTGTCCCATTGTTCTGACTACTCTCACCCACAACATAGTATAATGATAATTAAAAGGTAATTAAGAAAATCTAATGTTCGCTTGTTACTTTAAACATTCAAGTTGTTTCTATATGTGCATTGACATCAAACCAGTTTTATCTACATGGAATTACATGCCCACATACAATATCTCCAATTCTCACTGGCATCAAAGTGGAAAACTTTGAAGAGATGATATACAATACTATGAGTGAGAAAGTTGAAGGATTCAATCCTTTTGTTAGATATTTTAGTATATAATGTGCATTGACACTTCATTAAGGGAGGTACTGTATTTGAGCCTATTCAAGTGCACACTGATGTTCACTGTTTGAGTTATTTGAGGAAAACCAGTATCCTTCCAGCGTCCTGAATAATACTTATCTTTCATCAAGCATGAACAATATTCAACATTGTTTTCTGATCATGCCAGCATTGATCATGGAGCATTGTTGTGTGGAAAATTGCTTGCTCTTTTTTTTCTTGATTGCCTCGTTTTAGCAGCCCTATACTTCAGAGGGTGTGGAGGTCACTGACGGTGTGACATAACTGCAAGTCCTTTCCTCTTCCAGAATCATTTCTGTTCACAGAGCCATGGTGTTGGACATTTCCGTAAACGCGTCAGCTCCTTCACCATCTGTACAATTGAAGGATTGTTGTTCAGCTCATGATGAAGATACCAGGGACTTGTTTCGCAGCTGAGCCAAGCCTAATTATGAGTCACTGGATGTTCATTACAAGCAAGACAAGATCAACAGCAGGAAATAAACTCAAAGAGTGCTTTAAGAGCTTTTTAAATATATTTTTTCATCACTAGTGGCATTTGAGTATCTCAAAGTTACATCACTAATTACTTAATGCACATAAAAATGATTGTTATTGCAAAAAAAAATCAGAACATGTTGCAGACTCAGAGTAGGACTGTGGAGAAATGAACAATGTTTTAGCCCAATGTCCTTTCAGTAAAATAATGATTAGAAGAGAAAACCAGCCGACCTGATAATGTTTGTTTCTCTTTCCATAAATGCTGCTTGACCTGTTGAGTATTGTCAGCAATCTTTTAGTTTCAGATTACTAGCATTTGTTGTGTTTTCCTTTTGGGCTTCTTTAAATCTATTTTCATTTTTATTAACATTAAATGCGAAAATGAATAGTGTAGTTCAAACCAAAGGATGAAATAGCACTTTCAATGTGGGCGTGAACCCAATTACAGGGGGGGGGGGGGGGGGGGGGGGGGGGGGGGGGGGGGGGGGGGGGGGGGGGGGGGGGGGGGGACGTAGCTAGTCTGGAAAGTTCCATTTATGCCCTCATTCCGTGATCTTATTATCCAAATAAGGGAAAAGGTAGTCTATAAAATAATCTTTGTCAAATTTGGACCCTGTTGTGAATCTTCCCGGCTCTGTAAATGAAGGAAAACTGAAATGGCAACATTTACCAGGTAGCCAGGATGCCATGCTCTTATCTCAGAGATGGGATGATGCTGTTGCAATGCATGGGTCCATCATATGCAGTTTGTGCTGACAGATTGGGAAGGCACAACTCAACCTTGCCCCCACATGGCCTGTATATTTGAGGCAAGGAACACTCCAGGGCACACCTAAAACTTACCTACTTGATCTCCCAGTTGCCAAGCACTTTAATTCCCCTTCCCATCCCCATACTAACCTTTCGGTCCTGGGCCTACTCCATTGTCAGAGTGAGACCAATTGCAAATGTGATGAATTTTGCTTGAGCTTGAGCAGCTTACAACCTAGCAGTGTGAACATTGATTTCTCTAACTTCAAGTCACCCTTGCATCCCCTATCTCTCCGTCCCTCCCCCACCCTTGTTGTCAAACTAGTTTCACTGGCGGCCTGTTGAGTTTCACTGTCTGCTTAACTCATTATCACCTGCCCCATAACCAACAATGGACCATTGTGGGCTCCACCTTCCCTTGATCAACGTTGCTTTATGCATATCTTTCATTTGTTTGTTCTATATACCTTCTATATCTTTTGTTTCCCTTTCTCCTGACTCAGGCTGAAAAGGGATCTCAACGCAAAATGTCGCCTATTCCTTTTCTCCAGAGATGCTGCCTGGCCCGCTGAGTTTCTACAGCTTTTTTGTGTCTATCTCAAATGCAATGTATGCAGCTTAGGAAATTCTCATCTCCTGCTGTTGATGTATCTGTGAGCTAGTTACAACTATTCTCCACCAAACTATCCTGCCCATCTTATACCAAATCCTGATACCCATCTATTTCCAGCTCTGAGGAAAAAAAATTGCAGCTCTTCAGATAAATTCTTACTTAGGTTAATCTGGGAATCCACTGGGATGTGTGCACCAAAATAAAGGCTGTTGCTCCGAGTCTGAACACACGCAGGTAAATCAAGATTATCTCTGCTGGTGTTCAGGCACTCTCAGCTGCAACTGTACACTCCACATCTGGATGAATGAACTTTGGCTTTTATAACCGTTAAGTGGGTCATTAACTTTAAAAAGCATTAAAGGCTCATTATTTATGGTGCATCATCATTGGCTGATATCTTTCCATTACTGCTAATGAAATCCACTTCCTTGGGATATCCACATTTCAACATGTGCATTCCACTATTTCATTAATGGTTCATTATTATTCGACATGACATCTTCATTTCTTCCATCTTCGGAAAAATAAGTGCATGTTTTCCTGATCCACTTGGTTTTCAACCAGGGGAGAGAGAAAAAACATGAGCTTTGCTTTATTGCTTAGCCTGTTCTGTGAAACTTTGCTGAATCTTCATTTCCAAAGACAACAATTTTACTCAAGTGTTAAGTGCTGTGTCATTAGTTCAGATGCAGTAAAAACACCAGCAAAGATTGGTTGGGCCAAACGGCCTGCTTCTCTGCTGTATATTTGAAGTGATTCTATGCTAGGAGACCTTGAACATATTGCAACAATGAACGTTTTAATCAGGTAATAACCAGTCTCAGGAGAAAGTCAGACTTTCATTTAGTTCTGTGGCAACGCATTAATTAAGCCTGTGACCCTCTAGTGTACATGTGGTTACCTTATACAAACTTAGATCAAGTACTAAATACTTCACTTTCTGATTATAGTTACAAATTATGATGGAACACGTTTCAACCATTTTCTTTACAAGTTGTGGGTATTCAGATGGGAGGTTAAACCAACGCCAGCTATCTTACTTGGACATGGAAATCCCCAGGGCACTACTTCGAAAGAGAGCAGCGAAGTTAGTCCTAGTGTCCTGGTCAATATTCATCTCTTAATCAATATATCTGATTATTTTTTTTAAATACAGCCTTTCCCGCTGCTTTTCCTATATTACGCCAGTGAGTAAACTGCATTGGGAGCGTCCACAGACACTACAGCAAGTTAAAGACTTGTGCAGCGAGATGGGAGTCTCTCTATCGAAGTATGTCATTGGGCTCCGAGTCGTTTCTTTTTCACAAAAGCAGAAAAATAACGAGAGATGGATAGGGAAAATCATTTAACCCAGAACGACCATTAACCCGCCGATAGACATCATTTTAGTCTGATTTTCAAGAACCGATATGTTCAGGGTTCCCATTCATTTGATATTTTTGTTTAAAAAATTAAAATATCAATCCACACCCTTTTGTAAATCTGTAGTTTCTTGGTCAAAGGTAAGAAAGATAATGATAGGTGGTTTTTTTTTAAAGTAAATGCACTGGGCAATGGATACATCATCACAGTCTTGCCCCATTATGTTTAACGCCGTTAGTGTCTCTTTGGAGCCTACTAATATGATTTATTTTCGCCATCCCTGCTCAGGGACCGCGTTACCTTGGCATTATGCGTTTTGTAAACTAGGAAAATCATATTGCAAAGAAAATGAATTACCATTCAATTACGTTGCAATGTCAAACTCAACTAATGCGATCCAAAATAACAGTGTATCCTCAATCGGTAAAATCTTAATTGTGACTGCATTTTTTTTTTTCATTGAGTAAATCGCGTTTGCTATAAAAATGTTTGGAGTGTTATACATTAGCGAGGTATATAGAAACGCATACACGGCGCTGGAGTAACTCTGCAGATCCGGCAGCATCTCTGGACCCGAAACGTCACCCGATCCTTTTATCCAGAGATGATGCCTGGCCCGCTCGAGTTACCCCAACACTTTTTGTCTATCTATGGAGAACATGTTCTCCGGAGATACTACCTGTCCCGCTTGAATTACTCCAGCACTTTGGGTCTTTTCTGTTTTTGTAAATCAGCATCCCCGGTCCCTTATACCTGCATTGCTGGGTTTAGGTTTGAGATTTTATTCGGATAAGAATGTGGTTAGTGGGAACTATAGAAGACAGATTTTGTCATTCACACCTTACACTTCAAGTGCACTGTAACCACCGAGAAGAGGTGAACTTTGCAAACTTTGACTGTTGGGGACTTGATGGTTAATGTTGTAGTTGCGCGCCTGGAGTTGTCTTTGGTGGTGGAAGGTGATTCTAATGATGTAAAGTCAGGCTTATAATGGCCCCGGCATGGTGCGCGTTCAGAGCCAATGTAGAACAGGGTTCGGTGAGGCTAATCTCTCCCCGGGACCCACATCACCGCCGTGTTTTACACTCAACTCACTTGTTTTAGTTTCGAGTTACCAAATTATGATTGGTTATCATATCACCAGCCTGCGCTCACAAAGGTCCATATTGTGTTCATGTTCCGAATCGCCCCTCACCCCCTACCAACCTTGCCTGAAGGTGTACAGCTGTACAATGTACCCGCTGCTGTGATGTATAGCTGCGAGGGTCGCCGCCTTTGAGGTCATCATAATGAGATGCTGTGGCTTATAAAGAAGGTGAAATAATTTTAAACACAGACACACAATGAGTTTATTTATTTAGAAAGCAGTTAAAAGTAGTCTGGGATTGGGATATTCAGTGTTGACATTGTACAGGGCTGGCTTCGCGCCAGGCTATGTCCCAAGGGGGGGGGGAGTGGACAAGGAATTCAGCCCCTTCTCCGTTCAGGGGTCTGGAAGTCAATAGGAACGTCTGACGGCAGGCACCAGGGTCTCGGCTTAAGCGCAGTGATTCCAACTTGTCCGTTAAACCATAACCCGTTCGAAGCGAACGGTGATGCCGGTTGGCAGTCGCTTTACCGGAGTCCACGATCCCGAGGGACTGTCTAGGACGAAGTATTAGGTCGACTTCTGACAGATGTAATCCACTAAACTGTAAACTGGATCTGGGCCGATTATTTAAAATCAGGCTCGCGTAACTTGTTTGGGATAAATTGTTTTTTTTAATGTTTTGTTTTTTTACTGTCGAGGTTTTTAGTTGACTATCGGACGGGGGACCTTCCCAAGAACATGGTCCAGGTGTCGGTGGGTATCTGCCGAGCTGCCAATACAACTCATACAACCCGCTCTCGGAACATCAGTGTCTTACTTTGGACTGAGTGAATAAATGTCTCTACGTTATTCTCCGCTGTCCCTGTAGTATCCACCCAGTTTTTACTTCCAACGCAAAATACAAAGTGCTGGAAGAAACCAGCGGGTCAGGCAGCGTCTGGGAGGGAAATGGACAGGCGACGTTTCAGGTCGGGACCGACGGACTGTCTTTTTAAAATTACCTGTTTTCTCTATCAATTGACCCCTGTCCTTAAGTTTCTGAAAGCATTATAGGTGAGGAGGGATTTCAATAGATATACATAAAATGCTGGAGTAACTCGGCAGGGCAGGCAGCATCTCTAGAGAAAAGGTATGGGTGACGTTTCGGGTCGAGATCCTTATTCACACTAATAATATCAATAATATCGTATATAGATTTTCAAGGTTAACTTAAGGTAGACGCGAAAAGCTGGAGTAACTCAGCGGGTCAGACAGCATCGCCGGAGAAAAGGAATAGGTGACGTTTCGGCCGAGACCCTTCTTCAGACAGCCAGGGGAAAGGGAAATGAGATATAGAGACGGTGATGTAGAGAGACATAGAATAATTGATTGAAATTTATCTTTCACGGCGTTGAATGAGGTTTGGGGAAAGCACCAACATGCCTTCGCCTGATGCTGCAGATGTTGATGCATAAAAATACCAAAGTCCATGTGCAGAATGTTAAGGCAAGGTGAAGTGACAACTTAACGACGAAAATAAGGTGTGGGAAAATAAGGTGGAAAGTTGAATTTGAAATGAACGCATCGCCTCCAGCACTATGACTGAAAGTGACCTAACACTCAACAGTCAGTGGGGCAAGCTCACGGAAACAGCTCTAAGAAACCGGTCGGAGACAGAGGGGAAAAGCGAGCGAGAGAATCGAACAGTCAAAAGGCGCAAAAATATATGCATTTATCCCCCAAATAAGATAATTTCCCGAACTCATCTTTGGGATAAAAGAACATGCGGACAACTGGCTGATCATTTTAGGCCCATAATATTCCCCTAACTTCATGGCCAATCTAGCGCTGCTTTCTGCGGTTTCTTTTTAATCTACCCTTGATGAAACCGAGAGTGTAACCCGAACAAACCTCAGATTAAGAAGTTATGAGGGAATTATTGAAATTACCCAGAGAAAGGGCAGACGTTAGGTAGCGTATTGTGCTGACTGCGACTCGAGGGGCTGTATTCTGAAGCGCACAAATATTAAAAGAGAAATCAGATGGAGTCGTTATCAACTCGGTAAAGACAAATGAAAGTTCGCAGTTGTTTGGGGGGGGGGGGGGGGGGGGGGGGGGGGGGGGGGTGGGGGAGTTTAAAAACCGTTTCATGTTATTTAATCCGAAGATTTTAAATTGCAGATTATGCCATGAATCTCCGTGATAACACTGCTTGCTTTTTCTGATCCACCACCGCGCTCACAAATAGTACTTATTACACATAGGGCGCTGTTTGAAAATGCTTTCTTTTTAAACAAAATGAAATGTGGCGTTAAAAACAAGTTATATTGGCTGCAGAGCCATTTGAGCATGTGCCCGTGTCACAATCACAATGTTGTAAGCAGAAAACTTTCGCTGAAAGAAACACACATCGAGGCTGATGTAGAATTGAACTTCAGGCCTGCTATCAAACATCAACATTGAAAAACAGAGGCCATCTGATAACAAGCATAGACAGCAGAGTAAAACTAAATGCCGCAAGAATAAAACGCGTAACAGACTGATGCTTGTCCGGCGAGTTCAAAGCCGACAACGTCTAACTCGGACAGTGTGGGCGGTTGTGTGGGCATGGATCACAGCGCGACTGTGAATATCTCTAAACCTGCCATTCGCATTGCTATTATCCACAATAAAAGTAATCTTACAACAGTGCGGACAGCAAGGCTAACGTATATTTATTTATTTACATATAAGTATCAACTATTTTCTCCGGCATCAATAATTAGTCAACGGTGTCGCTTCACATTATTCTAACTCTGAATTGAATTGCAAAAAAAAACCACCGGGAAGACAAAGTAAGATTTTTTAAAATCTGAATTAATAAACCACAGGCGCTGTGTATTCTCTCGCCTCTTTGTTAACATTAACCCGCTGTTGTTGTTTTTTTTTGTTTCCCTATATTAGAGCCTGTTCCAATCTGGACTAATCCCGGTGTTAGCTCCCCATAGGCAAATGCCCCCAAACTCGTTCAAACAATGATGTAAAAAACATGATACATTTGAGAAGTTCTACAAATGTTCCATTGCGATTTAAGCAAATTAAATATTTTTGTAAGAATTGGATGCTGAGCCTTGCTGAAGCCTGTCTTGAGAAAACAAATTAGAGAACGCTTTAAATACTTGAAATTGATCTTGCATCATTATAGAAAGTCTGGGTTGTACTTGGTGGCTTTGCGTTCAGGGTATAGTCTATTCCGATGGCAGCAAAACAACCCCCTACCCAAAATATACACACACAGACACGCCAACCCGCGCGTACACACACACACACACACACACCCACACACCCACATACAGAGACACAAACACACACACACACACACACACACACACACACACACACACACACACACACACACACACACACAAAGGCAGGCACACGCACATACATAATTGGCTCCATCAGTGATTGAAAGACAACAAATAATGTCTGCACGTTATATATGTGAAGCCCCTAAACAATAACTCAATGCCGCCGTCACCATGATCCATTTGTAAGTCCTAAATGATTTTCAGTAACGGTTTGTGAGATTATGTGTATGTTTATATATGATGTCCGCTGCCACAATGGGGACACAGAACACACTGGCGCACTGCTTGATGCGCTAAGAGTTCAGCAATCATCATTAGAAAAGTAGGATCAAACTTCTATGTTTTAATGATCTGGCCTCAGTTAGTTGAGGGGATTAATGCCCGCGTTGTTTCTTCAAAACGAGAGTGAAATTCCCAAATAATGACACGTTAAATGCGACAATCAATAACTGCGGGCAGCTAGTAATAATATTAAGTCAAATGAATAAAGGCCTTTTCTGAATAGACGGATAAGGGGCAGAAGCTGTGTGTGAGAAGCGTGGAGGGACCAGAGAACTGGCGGCTCGAGAGCAAAAACACGAGGAAGGCGTACAGCCCGGTTCCTTCACAGTACTTAAAGTATCACAAACAAAAAGTCATGATTAAATCACTTGCAGCGCGAAGTTCTGTATAACAGGAGGTAATAAATTATGAATGTAGCCACTGCCATGGCCGCTTTCAGTTATTAGTTTACTGGGACGTCGGGATGTTGCCTTTTAGTAGATCAGTGGGTGGAAAAGAAAATAGGGTCTTATGTATTTCGCAGTCACCCAGCTACTCATTCATGTAATAATTAGACCAAATCTAGACTTTGCAATCACTCGGGTGGGTTTTATTTTATCGAGTTAAATATATATATATGAACTGCTAGCTTCCTCTGGTTGTGATAGTGTTGGACCACATTCTCACTGTGTTTACACTCTTCACGTTACCCGTCACCAAATAAAAGAGACCTCCCACTCATCTCCCCAAATAATGACAGCAATAGTACCTCTCTCTAAGTAGGAAATACACATTACGGTTTTATTGGTTAAGCCATTATAGATTTGGATGTTATTTGCAATGGGCGAAAGTCTCACACACACAGATATAGTTCTTAATCAACCAAATCTCTTTCACTTCCCCTCCCAAATAGTTTTCAGCCCTCTTCTCTCTCAACGTTGCGATGTTTTACTTATGAGACAAACATGTTAAGGAGAGAGAGAGACAAAAAATCTCCCTGTAAAATTTATAACACAAACACGTTTCAGCGAACGCATGAATTGAAACAAGCGATGACATTTCGAATGCAAGGGTCAGGTGAATTGCTGATGCTGCCCCTTCGACCTTTACCGACCAATAACGCCAATAACCACCGCGAGAGGGAAAAAAAGCAAGAGATCAGAGCACGATATCATGGCGGATTTGTGGCGGGAGGCGATTGTAGAACATGGGTCCGGTTTCAGTACGTGAGGATCAGAGAGAGGAGGAGAGAGAGCGTTACAAGTTGTCGCCGTCCTGTGCTGCTCGTCAGCCACCTGGATGGCAGAGGGTCGGAGATATACCTGACACATTCACCTGCTTTTCACGTTACAAAACCCAGTTCTACTGCAGACCCGGTTTGGGAAGTTGGCCTCGCAAAGGGACAACAGCGCCCACTGTTTTGCAACTACAGAAATACAACACTGCACACCAAGAGAAACTCAGCTTTTCAAAGTTCCCATCTCCTCTCTCTCTCTCTCTCTCTCTCTCGCCCGCTCGCTCGCTGCGTGCCTCGCCTTTAACTTTGCACAAACTTCAGATGCGCACAGAATCCGAGCGGCGTTCACCCCTTGCCTCCTCCACACACACACGGCCGGCCTGCCAGCGCCGGTTGCCAGGAAGCGAGCAAGCCCTCGGATGCTGGCGTCGTGTCCAAAAGGGGGGCAAAGAGGGAGAGAGAGGGAGAGAGAGGGAGAGAGGGAGAGATCTGCCAATCCCATTCCGGTAGCTGACTCGAGATGAGATTCAACAGTCTATGATCAGCGATGGGACGGAGGGAGAAGCAACGACCGGTTCAAACAGCTCTGTGGATGGGACCCCGACACCGACCAGACACATAAAGTAATACAAAATGGCAGAGAAGGGAAAGTGACAGAGAAATGGGATGTTGCACCTACTTGTGGCCAGTTTCCGTGCCCTGCCTTTGGATCTCATGGTGGCTGGCTCCGATGATGATGGGATTCTCAGATTCTCAGATGTATTTTTCTCTCTCTCTCTCCCCCCCCCCCCCCCCCCCCTCTCTCTCTCTCTCTCACACACACACACACTCACACACTCTCACTCTCTCTCTCTCTCTCTCTTCTCACTCACTCTCTCTCTCTCTCTCTCTTTCCCTTTCTCAATCCGGACTCGCTATCTCTCCCACATTGTCAGTTTGGACACCTTCGCACATGCGCACTGCCCCCGCTGCCGCGTTGCCAAAAAGTTTGGAGCGATTGATCAGTTTAAGTGAGATTGTGTCAGAATGTGTCAAAAGGGGGAAAAAAGTGGAGTCTAACCTCCGGCAGCCGACACTTTTAGCGTGGCAGGGACTGTTCGCAGACCGCGACCATGCCGCTGACAAACCGCAGCAATGATATTAATAATCTTGCAATTATTACACCGGCCAGCGCTGTATATTGGCCAACTTAATAAACCGCGCTCCGGTAACAGGGCTCTCCAGATTGAGCCGCGCTCCAGTTATGTAACCATTATGTCTACTGAGATCGCTGCGTCGCCGGCTTGCGCTGAATCCGATTGTCTGTTGAATTCTGACAACTTGTACGCATCATTGGTAATTAAGAACCCCCCACCCCCATAACCGTGGAAAGAAATGCACTTTAAAAAACAAAGTGGAGTGGTGATTCTGTAAGGGGTTCTGGAATTTGAATGCTGGGCCGTTTTGCTGTTGTAATCATATGTAGCTGAACACATCGCATCCGAGTGGGTTTCCCCGTGCGCTGGGTACATGCACCCGGTGTAAAAAGCAGCCAACATCCCCACATTATATATTTATTTCTAGGTAAAAGCTTAGTCCAACAAAAATAAAATCGTTGGATTTTTTAATACACTTCAAATAAATATGACCATTTCAATTTCTGGTGTGGCCCTGGAATCAATTTCTCTCAGTGCCCCTTGATTTATTGGAACTGTTATAAGTAGCAATAATGGACGGACGGACGGACGGGTCTTCGCCCTGCGGCCAGTGGCCGAACTGAACAGACGCACTACATTACAACGCGCCACACAGCACCATCGGTGAAGGCGAACACACGTCCTTCATCCTCTGTAGTGAAAGTTTTTTTTTATAAGTTCCTTGACTCTGTTCTTCCGGTGAATTAGGTAATCCGATTTCGCCAGGATGTGACTGTCTGTGAATTATGCCCCTGTGACCACTGCTGATATTTATAATATTGATAATATGATAAATATTTTGAAACAAAGAAATCGAAACTTCCAATTAGCTTGAAACGTTCATGTTCCCAGCACATTAATCTTACGCGGACTCGCTCTGCAAATGCGGAATCTCTGCTATTTCGTTAGCGGAGGGCTTCAATCAATCTTCGGTTTGTTTATTTTACACCGAGAACAAAGTTTGCTGTCAGCCTAATACGGTTTAATGTGATATTACCGTCTATTTCAATGCCCCGTACACACAAATACTCGAGGCGGGTGGCGATCACAGGCCAACAGCCAGCAGGTAGTGAGTGCCTGGTTTTTAGAGGGGTCCCGTTGTAACGTGTGACTGACTGCCTACTTCGGACAGTCCATATGACAATGTGTGACACGGAGAGGGGATATTCTTGTGGAACTAGCCTCCCTTGATTAAAAAAAATATATGACTCTGAATATCACTGCATCGATATACTAAGCCAGCAACAATTCCCTCGTCAGAGAGTCTCCATCCTTGGAATCACATGCAAAGAGAGGGGCACCCACACAAATATCACTCCCATTACTACAAACACACACATACACACGGCGAGACACAGAGAGAGAGAGATAGATATATATATAGAGAGAGAATTCAATGCGCAATTAGCAACTGTCGGGGAAAGATAACTCGATGTTTTTATATTCATCCACACAGTTTGCAAATACCGTTACAGCATCCCATTGGCTTCTATTCGAGATTGCCGCGTCAGTTCTGTGTGTGCAACTGATGCAGTTTCTTGCTGTACTTGCGGTTAGGCTGAGAAATACAATCACATTTCACTCGCAACAGTTTTTTTTTAAACGACCAAATGAAAAGACACGAAAGCGAGCCTGTTTAATTTAAACTCCAGCATCACAGCTGCGAATCACGAGCCATTTTTCGTTTATTGGGATGGATTTTGCACGTAACATGATTGTTGTAACCACGAATTGTTCACATTATTTATAACTGATATCAGCGATAATAGGCATTTAGGACGAAAATATACCCAGTCCGTATAACGAGGTCGTTCGGAAATGAGCCACTTTAAATAATTCATTAGAAAGACACGGTATCTTTGAATGGCAACAAAAAATAAATTGATGTGAAGATATTTTAAAAATCAGAAATTGATACACTATTAAATGACTCGCACCGTCTCGGACGCAGCACATTTGAGGAACACTGGTCTAACAGAATAAATGATCCTGTGTATCGAATTATAAGTGCTATGATACTGAACGGTTACCAATAAGAGGCATCAGTGCATAAGGATCAATCGCTCACTGGTAGACTATGCTAATTATAATATTATTCATTGTTATTTTTTACTAATAATATGGCCCTTCCTTCCGAAATAAATGATGCGTTCGGCAAGTTGGTCCGAAACACAATTGTCGTGCGGGCGGACATTCTTATTGTAATTTTATAATTTTTTGAACATGTACATTTCCCCATTATAATTGCCCCGCATAAACCAGGCCGACATTTGGACACATAATTTAGCCCCCTTCCCGTACCTTTCATTTTCTCTGTGGGGTACCCCCCCACCCTTCCCCATTTGAACCCGGCTTTGCTGCCTTCATTGCGTTTCAATGCAGATTACACCGGCGTGAAATTCCTACAAATATTAAAAATATTCCCCGCTCAGTAACCTGTTCCCCCCTAAAAAATAGTGAACATCACTCGCGCCAAATTAAAAGAAAAACCACGGCTGGGAAAGTGTTCACCTGCTGCGACAGAAATAGTTTTCATACGGTTAAAATATAGAAATCAGCATTCGTGATTTTTTTTTTTTTTTGGCTTCCACATATTGTCAAAGAATTACGTGTTTGTTGGACGAGTTATGCGTAGTCACTCTCTCCCATTGTCCATGTTCACTGAACTCTACTTCATGCTATTGAATTCCAGCAGAACCACCACAATAGACAAATCAAGATTCGCTTAACTACCAGTAGATTAATTTAATCACTGTAATGCAATTATATACTGTTTATTCAGGGCCTGATTTAAAGCGAGCTGTTTAAAAATTAAACTAGCGTCTGACCAGTGCCAGCGAATAGAGACTAACCAACTCTTCTGATTTGGGCGCATTGGCCGAAGCTTCCACCCGCGCTCAATTAGTCTAAATAGAAACTGTTTTTCCTCCACTGCCATAACTCACTGGTCTTAATAACACTTTAAAAAATACACTTATTATACGCCGACCTCGGTGGCATTAAGTGGCAGAACTAGAAAGTAGGAGAGAGATATGTTCAGCCCCTTGGGCTGTAATCATTAGAAATTAATTGGGTTCAGGGCCTTGGGTAGTCGGGCTAAATTAATAGCTTGTCCGGCGGTTCAAATCCAAAATCCTGTCCAAGGGAGAACATGCAGCCTGAAACCCTGGAGACGCCGAGTTTGCAAGCAGGCAGGCAGCCGGCTGTTCCACGTTGTACCTTCTCAAAAGCTGCAAATCCAGATCGAACTAGGATGGGGAAGGGTACCGCGGGAGCATCGTGAGCATATTAGACCTCTGCTTTCTGTGTGTGTGCGAGGAGAGGCGTGCTTTAAAAAAAACATTATTTATTTGCACTTTTCTGGATCGCAAGAGTGAAAGTGAGAGAGGGAGGGAGAGGGAAGGGGTGCCTCGAACACGTCGAGCTGTCGTACATGGAGTAAAAGTGAAAAAGAAGCCTCGGGCGAAAGGAAATTACTGCAAGCCCGTGTGACCTTTGAGAGAGGTAATCAATCAAGTGATCAAGAGGGATATTTATCATTGTTCTGTAGGGTGAGTGTACCAATGCGCGCAAGGCGACTCCGCTAAAATAGCACAACTCCGGCACCGCCATACACACGGATTACCCTGCAAGAATCAACCAAATCTGCACCTGACATTCACATCAAGCATCAAACGCTGACGTGACTGGGCGAGAGGAGGAAGAGATTAAGAGAGAGAGAGGGAGAGAGAGGGAGAAGGGGGAGATTAAAAGGGAGAGGAGGGTGAAGGGAGAAAAACGAGCCAGGCGAGATAGGCAGCCCGGATGGGAGACGGGGCGTGGGTGGGATGGAAGAGACGTTGTTAATTGTGGAGGGGGTGGGACCCAACCGCTACTCCGTGTAATGAGATAAACTCTTTCTTCACTTTGACATGGATTTAAACACAACCCACAATTAAATATACACCCAAATAGTTTAGATAAGCGCTGGCCATTTCACACAAGGGACGGGCCCAATGAAACACCAGGTATCTACAACATAGAGATAGAGAGCATGCAATAGAGATTCAAGAAAAAAAACACACTAATCAACAGATTAATGAATGTGGATGGAAAACAAAACGCATCCCTTTAAAAAGCAGAGTGAGCCTCAGGTTTTGTTGAGATGGATTGGAGTAAATCAGCAGGAGCCTTGAATCGATCTACGTTTACCCTGGAATGAGCCCAACTCGACTTATTTATTCACTCAGGGGATATAAGCACCACTGGGATGTCCAACGTCTCTGGAGAACATGGATAGGTGACGTTTTGGGTCATTTATAATTCCTGGATGAACATTGTGAGCCAAGCTTTTCATTGTACCTTGGTACACGTGACAATGAACTAAACTAAATTAAACTAAGCATTTAATGTACTGTCCCAATCGTCCCTGTGAAAACGGTACTAAGTTACTTTCCAATGCCACAGCAGATCTTTTATTGAAGGTACTTTCGCAGTTCTGTTGGCAAAGGGGGCCAAGATTTTGACCCATTACTACAAAAAGAATGACAATATTTTTCCAAGTCAAGAGGGCTATGCAACATGACGGGAACTTGCAGGAGATGTTGCTCCCAATTGCCCGTTTGGCTATGTTGCCTTGTTAGGCAGAGAAATAGCAAGTAGAATTTAATTTAGACAAGTGTGAGATGTTGCATTTCGGGAAGTTAAATGCAAGAGGAGAGTGTGCAGTAAATGGCGGGACCTTTAAGAGGATGTGTGGAGGAATTTTGCGGTGCAAGTCCATAGATCTCTTCAAGTGGCTCTCTATGTTCAGATGCTGGGAAACCTTTGGTAGCCAAGAGTTATGTAAAATAAGTCACAGGTCTGTTTTTGTAGCTATTTACATGGCTGGACAAGCTGAATACCTGGACAATAGTATCCCCCTATTTTATAGATTACTTTAGCATCTGTAATGTCATTGAATGTGAGAAGGCGGTAATTTAATTCTCTGTTTTGGAACTTGCCTTGCATTTGGTTAGGTTAAATTATTAGCAAACATTGCTGTTATCCATTTCTTGCTGAGCTACCATCAAAGGCAACAACATTATCCGAAAAGCAGCAATCGCAACTGAAAACCTGAAGATGATGTTTTTCAAAAATCATCTCAAATGTAACTGAAAAGATGCATCGTGAGGAAAAGCTAAATGGCACAAATCCAGTGTTTACATATATAGGCATTGTAATTCCTGTTTCCACTCACTTTCTCTCCTTGTAGGCTCATGTTTTGTGTAGGTGGCTTCAAGCATTTTGTAGACTGGGAGAGTGTGTAATGAAGACTGAAATCATCGGCTGCCTACAACAGTGTTGAAATTTCTACATGTGAAGACAGAGGGAATGTCAGCTGGCCTTATCAAGCGGGAGGTTTAAATCATCAAATGGAGCAGAGAATCTCTGGATTAGGTATACTTTACTGAAACACTGTTTGCACAAATCCTCTTTTGATGATGATGAAGAGTTCGGCAAAGTGCAAAATGCAGAAAACCAGCATGTTGTGGGCGATCTGATTTTGTAAATCAGGCTGTGGTAACGGAGTCTTTATAACTTTGGTTTGCAAAATCTCTGGACATTAAGGAAGAACTAAGGCTGCTACAGTTTAGAACATTTGGTCAACATTGAAAGACAATGCATAGAGCTTCATACCAAAACCCAAACGGTTACAAAAAAAATGAATCATTGGAAGGACAGCATGATGTTCAGCTTTGAAGCAGATGGGAAGGAATAATAATTGTGGTTTGAGTCACAGAATAGTGTAAAACAATAAAAATGAAAAGGAGTTAAACTGTCAGCTGGATGGGGAGGGATTATTATGCAATTGCTTTTATCTCGACCAGGAGAATGCAAATTGTGGGAAGAGCAATTTGGATACATCAGGATGCTACGCATTATTTATTGTTAAGGGGAAGAGAGATATCTGGCACAAAAGATGAAAGAAGTTTTCACAATGGACGGGTGGGAGGACAACTTAAAAACTGTTGGAGACAAGAGTGTCAGCAGAGTGAAACTAAAGGATATACATGAAGAAATTGTCTTTGATGAATTGAGGGCAATACAATTTTCATTGTCCGGGGATTGAAGAAAGTAATATCATACTGCAATGAAAGAAAGACCTTACATTTGCTAATGCATTTCATAACCCCAGGGCAAAACAAAGTGTTCCACAGGTGATGAAATATGTTTGATGTCTTTTGACAGTTGTAATGTTGTGAAGCCCAATTAAACGTTTGCACTGGAGAAAATACAAGATATATACAGAGAGAATAGCTCTTGAATTGGATTGATGACTTATCATACTAAAAGAGCTATATTAACAGAAAATGTAAATGGAGAGTCATGATATGGAGAATGGAGTAAACAAAGGTGAGTTGCCATAACTGAAGTACAGAGGAAGATGTCAATTTTGGGTGAAATCAGGGAGGACGCACAATGAACTGGAGATGCTTGGAATCTTGAGCATGAATCTTGAGTATAATGAACCCAAAACATCACCTATCCATTCCCTCCACAGATGCTGCCTTTACCACTGGTTGTCCAGCGTTTTGTGTTTTGCACCAGCTTACACATGCAGTTTGGTAGAATGAAGGATCAGTGATGATTGTTCCAAGATGTAAGACACTAGGTTGTGAGGCTTGTGAGGACATGCCCTTGTACCAAAAGAGTGCTTCAGTAGGATCCATGTCATCAAATCATAGTCAAACAGCACAGAAACAGACCCTTAGGCATAACATGCCCATGCCGACCAAATGCCTCATTATGCTAGTCCCACTTGCCTGAGTTTGCACCATATTCCTCTAACCATATACCTGTATCCATGTACCGGTACCTGTCCAAATATATTTTAAATGGATTAATAGTACCTGTGTTAACTACCACCTCTGGCAGCATGTTCCATATACTCACCACTCTCTATGTGACTCTCTATCCTCCCCTTACCGTAAACCTATGTCCTCTGGTTCTTGATTCTGCTACTCTGGGTAAAAGCCTATTTGTATCCGCACCATCTATTTCCTCCCATGATCTTGTACACATCTATAAGATCACCCCTCATCCTCCTGCGCTCCAAGGAACTTAGTCCTAGACTGTCCAACATCTCCCTATAGCTCAGCCCCTCAAATCCTGGTTACATTATTGTAAATCTTCTCTGCATTCTTTCCAGCTTAACAACATCCTGCCTATAGCAGAGTACTACTACAGACCTTGCACTTAGCACTCGAATAGCGCAACGATGTGTACAGCAGTGGCAAGCCACTATATAGCATAAGGACACGAAAGAAGATAGCAGAGTGATCAAAACTTAACACAATATCCAAAATGTGGTCTCACCAATGTCTTGTACAACTGTAATGTTACAACCCAACTTCTATACTTAATACCCTGGCTGATGACAACCAATGTGTCAAAAGTCTTCTTGACATTATCCTGGAACCATGTACCTGCACTCCTAAGTCTCTCTGCTCTACAACACTGCCCAGGGGCATGCCATTCACTGTTTAGGTCGTGCCCTGGTGTGACTACCCAAATTACAACACCTCACATTTCTCTGTATTAAATTCCATCAATCATTCCTCACCCCACTTGCCCAACCGATCACGGTCCTGCTGCAATATTTGACAACCATCTTCACTAACTACAATACCACCCACTGTAGTGTTATCTGCAATTTTACTAATCCTGCCTTCTATATTTTCATCCAAATTGTTGATATAAACCAGAAACAGCAATGGGCCCAGCATCGATCTCTGAGGTACATCACTATTCATAGACCTCCGGTCCAAAAAAACTACCTTTCACCATCACCCTTTGCTTCCTTCCTTGAAGCTAATTCTCTATCCGGATGGTTAGCTCTCCCTGGATCCCTTGTGATCTAACCTTCCAGAGCAGCCTATCATGCAGAACGTTACCAGATGCCTGGCTGAAGTCCATATAGACAACGTCTATGGCTTTGCCCTCATCAACCTTTAGGTTGGTCGCAACTAGCAAGGTTTTCATCGGTTAAAAATAACAGAAGCAAATGTTTCATGACCAAATTATCAGGACTTTGGAGAATCAGGTTTCAACTTCTGAAGTTGTCATTGTACTCCGTTTGTACTCTTCAGACACTGGACTCTTGCTGGGGATATGGTTCCACAAAGGTCGGGTGGTCTGTTCAGGTCGCCATCCACTGTGGGTTGGGGACTCTGCCCCAGTAACGGACCCTCGGGCATACCTTCCGGGGTCGCCAGATGGCGGCAATGAGTGGGGAAGCTAAACGGTGCATCCTTCCCACCTGTTAGGTGGAGACAGGGCTTTCAGTTGTACCGACTCTCCGGCGCAGGAAGTCTGCATGGACTGAATCCCGCTTTCATGGAGCAGCCAAAAGAAGACCTTGAATGAGAAGTAAATAAAACAATGACTGGGACCTTGGTATTGTACAAGAGGCAGAGACACCAACAATGTGAACTCAGCCCCTTCCCGTTTCTAACAATAATATTTATTAAAAGTAATTTAATGTAATTTACTTATTTAAATAATCTTAATAAGTGAAAATATAGATTTATGGCTCAGCTATGAAATAACACCACATAACATCATCAATCTGACTTAGAAATGTATCCTTCTGCCACTACCGCTAACTGCTCTAAACTGTAATCATCAACAGTGTGTAGGAAGGAATTGCAGATGCTACTTTAAACCAAAGATAGACGCAAACAACTAGTGGGACGGGGACAAAGATAATGGCCTTTGCAGTGAACCCCACATCCCAAAAGAATAAGTACAAACACATCAGTTGACCAACGAGTACACGCTACCAATTGGCGATGGACTCAAGCAATTCGAGGCAGGTTCTCTGCGTAAAATAAAACTGCAGACAAAAGTTCAGGCAGCATCTATGGAGAGAGGAGCAGACTAAACCGATGACGGTTTATAAAAACGTGTAGAATATTAAGTATAACATTAGAGCGGTGCAGTGGCGCAGCTGGTAGAGCTGCCGCGTCTCAGCGCCTGAGACCCGGTTTGATCCTGACTTCGGGTGCTATCTGTGTGGAGTTTACACGTTCTCCCAGTGGCCGCGCCGGTTTCAACCGGGGTGCTCCAGTTTCCACCCATATGTCAAATACGTTTCTAGGCTTCTGTGACTTGCTCCCAATGCGTAGGATGAGAAAGTGGGATAACATGGACCTATGTGAACGGGTAATCGATGGTCGGAATGGACTTGGTGGGCCGAAGGGCATGTTTCCATGCTGTGTATCTGAGGCGACTAGACTGATACGGAAACCGCCACTATTGAAGATCCGGAGTTTTGATCTGCCTGTCAACTTCCTGATATATTCAAGGGAAATTCAATTCCAAAATCTCAAGAACATGTAACCAAGTGCAATCCATCCCTTGGTTGGTTATCCCATCAACGCACCGCTTCTAATTTTCCAAAGTTCCAGCGAAGAATTCGCGCAAATCCTAAGCATCGTCTCATATAATTTCCCCTGAAATAGCCATATCATCAATGCGGTTATGTTTGGAACAATTTCTCATTTCGTGCGCCTATCCTGGAAAAGCCACACATCTTTAACTCAGACACCCACTGGCCGTGGGCAGGGAACACCAATCGCCGCGTCGAATTTTACAGACTGAGCACAACCAACTGTAAAGAGTGAAAAGTCAAGAGTGTTTAATTATCACATGCGGAACAATGAAATTCTTAAGACAGACACAAAATGCTGGAGTAACTCAGCGGGTCAGACTGGGTAAACTATTACTTGCAGCAGCACAACGAAAGGGTCTCGACCCGAAACGTCACCCATTTCTTCTCTCCAGAGATGCTGCCTGTCCCGCGGAGTCACTCCAGCTTTTTGTGTCTATCTTCAGTGTAAACCAGCATCTGCAGTTCCTTCCCACAGATATGTAAACATAGTACTCTGTATATGCCATAATAAACAAAATAAATCACTATATTAAAAAAACACAGTAGTGCAAGGACAACAATTGTCCAAAGTTTTAATCACGTGGCCATATTCCAGTAATCATTTTCAGATATTCTCTGATGTCACCTTTCCCAACACCTGAAACGTACTCTTCCCACGGAAGGTACTGGTTTCTCCCCAAACCCGTCTATAATATCGTCCCTCTTGATATTAGTGCACTGGCTGTGTACAAACTAATGAAGCTCAATGGGGGGTGGGGGGGAGTTTTTTTTTTAATGTATGTGTGCAATATATGAAGATATCAAAATCGTGTGACATCTCAGTGAGGAAGAATTGGGACGGAAAGCGGACTGCAGCGCCTCCCGCTGGTAAATCGCCTGGTTACAAAATCTTCAAATCCATTTAACAAAATGCCTTAAACCTCAGGTCGGATAATTAGGCTCTTGTTTATTTGATATGACTTAGATATTATATGAGCGATTTAAAAAAACAAACAAATAAAATAAAATTACATTAAATATATATATATATTTACATATATATATTTATATATATATATATATTAAAAAATTAAAAATTAAATATTTTAAAACATATATAAGCACCATATTATATGTATTATTCATATAATATATAATATATTAAGGAAAATTGATTCCTTCATATCACGGTTTAAGCTTTACAACATCTAGAAGCCTGACTTCAACCAGACAAAGCAGCATATAGCATTTTGCCTCAATTTCCCCAGGAATCTGAAAGTTTGGGAAATTTACGCACAAAGGGGGAAGCTAAAGAACAGTTTCCATTAACAAAAACTACCCACAGAAGGCAGGCTTCAGGAGAAACATAGGCTGCTTTTAATAAACTTAAGACCAGGTTCGAGAGAGTTTTAGAACACCTGCATTTCTTTAAAAGTTAAACCACAAATCCTACAACATTTCCAAGTCTCCAATCGGAGAAAATCCCAAAATGTTCCTAAACAAAGAACTAATTCAACTTTTATGACCTAATAACCCTCAAGAAAGACCTAATCGCCTACTTAAAGCTCTTATCCTCTGCAGCTCCAGTTAAGCAGAAATCGTTGGATTTACGATGCTGGTTCTGTAATTACAACGCCCTTCATTTACAATGAATTTTTTTTTTAAAAGATCGCTTACTAGAAAAAGCAACAACATTGCTGAAAATATATTACATTGTAAAAATAAATCTTAATGTGAGAAAAGAATTGAGAACTATTTGCCTCCTGCTATCAATTGAGTTTTAGTTTTGGCGTTTTAGTTTAGTATTATTTTGTTTGAAAAGGAACGCCTAGTTTGAGGACTGGGTTTTCTAGGAATTGCAGGAAACAGACCATCAATAGGTCAAAATGCCGTCTACAGTAAATATAATTGCTTATGATTTGAAACCTAGTTTCTGCACAGTGAATGGACGGCTCGGAGAAGCTGAGGTCGCAGGGCAGCTCTTTGCCGCCACCTACTGATGGTGTAGAAAATTCACTGCTTTCTCCAAGGTTCGGCTGAGGTCGACGGTCCAGAATCAATCAATAAAGGAGTTCGGTATTCCGAAAAACGCATGGAATCATGGGATTTGTCAAAGGTCATTTGTGATAAAAGCGAACGAAGCACAGTCTGTATAAACTGTGTATAAATTGTTAACTATTATACCAATTAATTAATCTAGAATTCTGTCAAACCAATAGTTTCCTTTCTTCGTCTGCTGTTCACACACTACTTACACAGTCCCAGTTCTAGTTCAGTACATTAATCTGCAATTATGGGATATTCAAAAAGTTAAAGAATTTATTATTTTCATTTATTCCTTAATGTGTTTGCTATTGAAATAAGAAAATATTATGTGTTTGAAACATTTTTTTATCTTTATTCATAATTTATGTGTAAAAATATATTTAATGTGAGGAATGGGGGTGCCAGTTAGCGGGAGAGTGGGGTGTAACAGTGAGAGAGAGGGGGCAGATGCGAGTGGGAGACAGAGGAAGAGACTAGACCCCTGGAGGCAAAAACAGGAAAGTAGACTGAATGGTGGACGATTAGGAAAAGGGGAGATGCAACGAGACCTGGGTGTCATGGTACACCAGTCATTGAAAGTAGGCATGCAGGTGCAGCAGGCAGTGAAGAAAGAGAATGGTATGTTAGCATTCATAGCAAAAGTATTTGAGTATAGGAGCAGGGAGGTTCTACTGCAGTTGTACAGGGTCTTGGTGAGACCACACCTGGAGTATTGTGTACAGTTTTGGTCTCCTAATCTGAGGAAAGACATTCTTGCCACGGAGGGAGTACAGAGAAGGTTCACCAGACTGATTCCTGGGATGTCAGGACTTTCATATGAAGAAAGACTGGATAGAATCGGCTTGTACTCGCTAGAATTTAGAAGATTGAGGGGGGATCTTATAGAAACTTACAAAATTCTTAAGGGGTTGGACAGGCTAGATGCAGGAAGATTGTTCCCGATGTTGGGAAGTCCAGAACAAGGGGTCACAGTTAAAGGATAAAGGGGAAATCTTTTAGGACTGAGATGAGAAAAACATTTTTTACACAGAGAGTGGTGAATCTCTGGAATTCTCTGCCACAGAATGTAGTTGAGGCCAGTTCTTGGCTATATTTAAGAGGGAGTTAGATGTGGCTCTTGTGGCCAAATGGATCAGGGGGGATGGAGAGAAGGCAGGTACGGGATACTGAGTTGGATGATCAGCCATGATCAAATTGAATGACGGTGCAGGCTCGAAGGACCGAATGGCCTACTCCTCCACCTATTTTCTATGTTTCTATGGAGAGTCATTCTCGGCAACTGAGCTGCTGCATGTGTACAGACTTGTGTATCATCCATAGTCAGGATCAAACCTGGGTCTCCGGTGCTGCAAGCGCTGTTGAATTGCTACTGGACCGTCTCCATCCCATTCCCAATGTCCCATCCCTGTCCGGGGGCGGCTGGAGATGTCCGGGGTGACCCTGGACTGACGGGACATCGGCCTGGAGCAATGGCGGCCACAGACTTACAGCCAGCACAGAGAAGCATTAACTCCAGCTCAACTCTGCTCCGTCCCGAGGAACCTGTTCCCCGACGTGCCAGGGACCGTCAGCTGCACCTCTCGCCTTATCCAGTGGCTGTCGGTTAACCCCCTTGGTGCCGGCGAAAGCCATGCAACAGTCATCAACAGGATACACACAAAATGCTGCAGTAACTCAACGGGACAGGCAGCATCTTTGGAGAAAAGGAATAGGTGACGTTTCGGGTTGAGACCCTTCTCCAGCGATGTTCCCATCAGGGAACGGGTTCCTCAGGAGTTGGAGCAGAGTTTGTACTTCTTCTCCACGCTGTCTGTAAGCCTGGGGCCGCCACTGCTCTGGGCCGATGTTCCGTCAGTCCAGGGTCACCCCGGACATCTTCGGCTGCCTCCGAATGTTTATCTCGAGTGACCTATGACCTGGGCATGCGGAGTTGAAATACCGAACTCGCTTATAGCCACATCACAGGAGGTTGCCATTCAGCCACTCGAGTCTATGTAATAGCATGTCAGCTATCTCCATTGCCCTGCACTATTCCTTGAAATACTTTTCTTTCTCTTGCCACAGAGGAGACTGGAGAGTAGCCAATGTTGTTCCCTTTGCTTAAGAAGAGAAATCCATGAATTTATAGGCCCGTGAGCATGCGGTGGGTCGGTCGAGGAGTCGGGGGGGGGGGGGGAAGCGTCGTCGAGGGAACAGAGGGAGTATTGGAGACTACTTTGTAACTTTGTCAGTGCCCTATACATGGCAACTCTTTGCATACTTAGTGTCATGGTATGCAAAAACAAAGAATTTCACTGTGATAATAAAGTATCCATCCATCCATAAATCAATCAATCACTCAGAGCAGGTTATGCTTTACAAACTTGTGGCAATGATTGGCTTATGCATAGAATATAGAGGGTAGAGCTGGAAGTGTATCATTCTGGCCGGTGGTCTGTAACCAGTGGAGTTCTGCAGAAATCGGTTTGGCAACTCTATTGTTTGTGATTTACTGTATATATAAATGACTTGGATGATAATGTAGATAAGTTCCTTTGTAAGTTTTCAACCAACACAAAAATTGGTGGAGTTGCAGACAGTGGAGAAGGCTGGCAAATGATATAGCAGGATATAGGTTAATTACAGATATAGGCAGAGAAACGTCAAATGGAGTTTAATTTGGGCACGCGTATTGTGTTGTACTTTGGGACATAAATGTAAGGGGCAAGTATGGAATTAATGGAATGATCCTTAATAGCACAGAGGAATCTTGAGGTCCAAATCTATAGTTCCTTGTAAGGAGGCACAAAAGTAGATAGTGTGGTGACAAAGGTAAATGAGATGATCGCCTTCATTAGTTGTGGCTTTGAGAGGAAGCATCAGGAATCATATTGTTGCTTTATAACACTTTGATTAGGCTGCATTTGGAGTAACGCTTGAAATTCTAGTCACTCCATTACAGGAGGTTTGTGGTGGCTTCCAAGAGGGTGCAGTTTACAAAGAGGTTTACCAAAAACATGAATGTTGAATTCTCTGATTTTAGCTAACTTCTACACACACTCCGCTGCCCCTTCCCCTTATTTCTCCCCCTTGGTCCCCACCTTCTTCCAGTAAAAGTTGATTAGCCAGTTCCACAGTTTGCACCAATGTGCCCCTTTTGGGATCACATCATCCCTAACCGACAATAGACAATAGGTGCAAAAGTTGACCATTCGGCCCTTCGAGCCAGCACCACCATCCAATGTGATCATGGCTGATCATCCACCAACCACCTTGCCTGAGGTCATGTGTTACCGCCCTGATTTTGTCCTGGTCTTTTCCAGCTTCCAGTTCCCCCTACCCAACAATCAGTCTGAAGAAAGGCCTGACTCAAAACGTCACCTATCCATTTTCTCCAAAGATGCTGCCTGACCCGCTGAGTTACTCCAGCATTTTGTGTATCCTTTACCAAGAGCCAGCCTGGAATAGAGGGTATTAGCTATGACAGGCTGGACAAACTTGGGATTGCTTCCTCTGGCAGCTGAGGAGAGACATGATATAAGTTCATACAATTATGAGAGGCATAGATAGGATAGAAGATTGGAATCTTTTTCTCAATCTGGAAATAGCAAACACTAAAGGGCATAGAGGGTGAATGCTTAAAGGAGATGTGCAGAGCAAGTTTGTACACAGTGCGTTGTGGGTGCCTGGTACGCACCTCCAAAGGTAATGGTGGAGGCAGATACATTAGTGGAATTTAAGAGGCTTTCAGATAGGCACATGGATATGCAGCAAATTGAGGGATATGGCTTATGTGCAGGCAAGAAGGATTAGTTCAATTTGGCATCATGTTCAGCATGTGCTGTACTGTTCTAGATTCAATGTATTTATCCATCTACCTTTACAATTTTGCCCAGTAGTCTCTATCCCACATGTGGCTAAGGGCTTTATTGTCAATCACCTTTCCATTATGTTCTCGACTCCTTAATCAAAGAGAACAGTTTCTCCCTATCTAGATATGTCGTAGATTTACCCTCACCTGCCAACACGCCTCCCAATCTGTATTGCAAGAATTAAAATAGTTATATGGTAAATTAGTGCTTGATGGCCAATGTGGACACCATGGGCTGAAGCCTGTTCTATTGTTTGATTCTACCACCCTATTACAATTCCAGCATCTCCAATCTACATAACTAAAGCCTCTCATCCCAAGTGTGGTAAATTTACTCCGCACCTTCTCTAATCTATCTTAAAGATTCTATTTCAAAAATAAACCTTATTTGTAAGATAAAATATATACAAAATAAAAACTGTGCATAAACTCTTAATAAATAGGGGCTCAGCGGTAGAGTTGCAGCCTTACAACACCAGAGTTGTAAGGAAGATTAAGGTCAGGACCTTTGCAAATTCTTCCCTTGGGTTCCCCAGCAATCTACAATGTATGCTAACACGATTCAGGCATTTTACATGCAGGATGGCTTTCTAAAGTCTCTCTATTAATCTTTATTCCATTTAGAATCTTAATTGCATCCTGCTTTGCAGAGATTCTAGCAGCTCTACTTCCCTGGTGAAGATCAAAGGAATGTACTCATTTAGTACCTCAGCCAAGATGGACAGTAAATGCTGGTTTAACTCAGCAGTGCAGGCAGCTTCTATGGAGAGAAGGAATGGGTGACGTTTTGGGTCGAGAGACTCGTCTATAGACTGAGCCGCATCCTGTTTCCATGAGCAACTTTACTTTTTGGTTGCTGATTGCAGCACACCCACCCCACCCCTTCCCCATTGCAATCCTTCTCATGTTCACATGCATACATGATATCTTAGCATTCATTTCATCCTTGCTGTTAATCTTTTCTCATGCTTTCCCTTATTTTCTTTTTCACTTTTCTCTCCGAATGTTCAGTAATTTGGATGGTTCTCACTTGTGCCAATCTGACATCTGTCACAAAGCCTTATGGTTGTCCTATCTTACTCTCATTTAGGTTATTCAAGGAATTCTAGCTTTAACTTCATCACGGAAACATGCCTAAATTGTAGCTGAAGCATCTTCACTTTAGAGGCCTTTCATTGTTAGATAAATAGATTGGTACTTTATTGTCACATGTTCCATGAAGGTGCAGTGAAATTCTTTGTTTTTGCATTCACAGTACACAAAAGAGTCAGCAAAAGGTACGTACAAAGTTACGAAATACCACTAAATATTGTTGGTCCCTTCTTCAACCCCCCCCCCCCTCTCTCCTGAAGGCCACGCCCCTTCCGTAGGGAATATAAAACCCGGAAGTGTTGAGTGCCTCAGTCAGTCACTGCAAGATGGGGGAGCGAGATGGTCACGTCTCTCAGTCTGAGCTGTGAATAACACTGAACACCTCCTAGAAACATAGAAATTAGGTGCAGGAGGAGGCCATTCGGCCCTTCGAGCCAGCCGCTATTCATTGTGATCATGGCTGATCGTGAGTGTGGTTTTATTGACCTTGAGTGCCCTTAACGTGGTTTGAAAATGAAAATGTGGTTGGTTTGAAATAAAGCACAGCAAATAGTTGTTGGTGGTGGTTGGTTCGAAATAAAACCAGCAAATGGTTGTTAGTGATGGTTGGTTCGAAATAAAGCACAGCAAAAGGTTATTGATGATGGTTGGTTCGAAATAAAACACAGCAAATGGTTGCTGGTGGTGGTTGGTTCAAAATAAAGCACAGCAAATGGTTGTTGGTGGTGGTTGGTTCGAAATAAAGCACCGCAAATGGTTGGTGGTGGTGGTTGGTTCAAAATGGCAAATGATTAAAAGTCTATACTTGACAACTTCCTGTTTGCGCTGTATATTGATTTTAGATAAAACACTACCACTTATGCCTGATTTTTGGCCATCTTCCTCAGTCCCTCTCCGCTCATCAGGTGCAGATGATTCTTCCCATCAATGAAAAATAAGTGTTATTAATGTTTAAAAAATGTTGAGAATCTCTCTCCTGTCAATCACGCCATGAAGGCCATGCCCCTTCTGGTGGGAGGGATTATAAAACCCGTAAGTGTGGTTGTGGTCAGATTCTGCAAGATGGGGAGGGACAGATCATGACTGTCTGAGCTGTGAATCAACTGAACACACTGAATGTCTACTGAACTGTGAGTGTGGTGTTTTGTGGTGATTTCATGGTGCTTGAAATGGTATGAAACTGCATTTGAATGTGGTAGCCTTGCACCCTGCATGAAATGGTATGAAACTGCATTTGAATTTGGTGGCCTTGCACCCTGCTTGAAGTGGTACGAAACTACACTTGAATTTGGTGGGCTTGCACCCTGCTTAAAATGGTAGGAAACTGCATTTGAATTTGGTGGCCTTGCACCCTGCTTGAATCAATTGCCAGCCCACCAGCCGTGAGTGAGCTGCCAGCACATGACAGGACTGCTGACCCAGTTTGAGTGCCCAACCTGTGCAGGTCCCATTTCCTTAGAACTGACCCAAAGTAGAAGGAATCTAAAATTCCTGCCCCATCTCTCCAGTCTTGCATTCATGATGTCCTATTTCCATACATCATAGATGGTAATCAAAAAAATACACAGTATCTTTTTTGAGGTCTGAAAGATACACAGTATATTTGATACACAGTATATTTGAGGTCCTGTTTCTTGGTCTCTATCAAGCCCTTCTCCCTTTCTCTATACTTGTCATTGGCACAGACCAAGTTCAATGCAGAATAATAGATGCTGCTTTAAAGAAACCAATTTTAAAGAGTCTAGTTTAGGGCAACAATATTCTAAACCTGTATGATGAATGATAACTCCTATGCATTATACTCTTTTCTCACATCACATTGCTTTCAAAACAATGACTTGAATTAACTGCATGCCAGCTCCATGTATGTGCTGCCTCCTCCCCTCTATTGTCTGTTTCATTGATATAATCCTCATACCTACACTTACACTAACCTCTCCTGATAGCCTACCCTAAATTAGTTTCTCTAAAATCCTGATTCCAAACTACCTTTGCATGAATCTCCTTCCTGTTTGGCAGAAGCATTTGTCCGTCACAAAATGCAATACTTTGATGAAAGTTGCCAATTGCACTCAATTACTCTGAACAAAAAAATAATTTAATCTTGTGAACTATACAGATCAACAAATGAAATTACATTAAAATACAAGCCTAATGGTTTGTCAATGTTCGTAACTTTGCTGCTTCTTAGTCACCTGCACGACATTTAAACTTGGGATTCTGTCTCCTGGCTACCCTGGAAATTCCTGCATGTAATGGCCATGCCAATTTGCAGACTGGCATTCATTATTTCTACCTTGAGTTGTATTTATCAGGGATAGATTGCTAAACAAATTCAACTCAAAAAGACATCATATGTACCGAACAAGAGACTGATTTTATTATAGATTTGGTTGGTTTTTTTTTGCCAGGGTTTGGCATACTCGCAGTGAACATGTTAATACATTAAGTAGAATGCAATTTACATTTTAGACAATTAATTTGATTGTTGTAATGTACACATGCCGTAACTGACTACAGCAATCTAGTGTTTAAGAAAGAACTGCAGATGCTGGAAAAATCGAAGGTAGACAAAAATGCCTCATCCGCTGTGTTCCTCCAGCATTTTTGTCTACAGCAATCTAGTTGTAAGTGCATGCTAAGTTCTACCACAACTAAAGTTTTGCAGTTCAATGCCTCCATGATCGGAAAGGTTTAACTCCATTCATGATTACCTATTAGTTAAAGGATTGTAGGTTGACATCAGGTAATGCATGTACGGGATAGTTTGGTAGTCTCTCTTGTACAGTACAGAGGTACATTGTTTTGGAAACCGGCTGTCAGATGCTTCAGATGAAAGGACATACCTAGTGCTGCATTGAAGAGCAGGAATTTTTCTCCCCCTGCTGGCTTGACCATCAACCAATTTCAGCAAAATAGATGAGGTTTTGTAATTATCATGCATGCTGGCTGGCTGCAGCATGTCATACATTACAATGAGGCCACTTCAAGACAGTATAACACTTAACAACCAATATTGTTAATGACTCAGTTAAAAATGTATTTAATAAATCTATCATTGGCTTTTCTATTTTCTTTGAATTTAAAAATATTTGAAATAACGACAAGATTTTTGACATCGGAGATCCCTAGAGAATGCTAGTTTCAAGAGAGGTTTGTGTTCTTTAATAACCAGGTTGGATATAACATTCAATACATCAGTGTCAATTCACATTCTTAATGGCCCAAGCAAGCTGAAAGAGCAAGCAAGCCAAGAGGTACATCAGGTTTTGCTGTTGCTCTTTCAAAATTCTAATACCTGTACCTTTATGGCATCAAGGGTGGGGCAAGTATTGCCACGGATGTTGGTGAAGGCAGATACAATTGTGGTGCTTAAGAGGCTTATCGACTGGCATGGAAATGCAGGGCATAGGCGGACATAGACAGATGAGATCAGCTTAAACTGGCATCATGTTTGGCACAAACATTGTGTGTCAAAGGCCTATTCCTGTGCACTACTGTTCTACGTTCTAATGGGCCTGGAACACTTAGGCCATGTTTTAGGCGACTAGGCTGTCGCCACATCGCCTGTGATGCCTGTATGGTTGCGAGTAGTCTCCTCAAGTTGCCCAAGGAGTCGCAGCATTTTTCTGGTCACTGCTGGATTTAAAAATGCTCAAAACATTTCGCTGAGCGTCGGTGGGCTTGATGCCAATGATCGGAGCTTGTTATTTCCTGACGTAGGTGACAACAGACGCAGGAGTAAGCCATTTGGCCCTTCGTGCCAGCACCACCATTCAATATGATCATGGCCAATCAGTACCCCGTTCCTGCCTTCTCCCCATATCCCCTGACTCTGCTATTTTTAAGAGCCCTCTTGCTCTCTTGAAAGCATCCAGAGAACTTGCCTCCACCACCCTCAGAGGCAGAGAACTCCACAGACTCACAACAGTGTTTTCTCGTCCCCGTTCTAAATGGCTTACTCCTTATTCTTAAACTGTGGCCCCTGGGTCTGGATTCCCCCAACATCGGGAACATGTTTCCTGCTTCCAGCGTGTCCAAACCCTTAACAATCTTATGTTTCAATGAGATGCTGTCTTAGGTTGTCGCCAGGATTATGTAGCTTGTCCCCAGGTGTTGACCGGTGAATTCCATTGGCGACTACCTTCATCAACCAGCGACAGGTACCAGCAACTGAATTGTCTTAAGTTGTCGCCGACAGGTTCGTAGCTTGTCGCGGTTGGACGTAGGTTGTTGTAGGTGTGGTCGTCCTAATGGGTCGGCGGTTGTCAGCAGCTTGAAGTCAACTAGGTGATAGGTTATCATATACATTGTCATAGGGGGGGTCCAGCAGCCGGCTTCTCGGCGACCTGCTACATCCATGACAGTCGCCGAAAAGAATCGCCCAAGTGGGACAGGCCCATAAGACTGCAGTCTTCAGTGCCACAATGTGTAGCTTCTGCATTGAGCTGGTCCCCAGAAAAAAAAATGTTGACGTTTTTCAGAATTGTACTTAACTACATGTTACATTGTAAAGTAACAAATTGAAGTAGCAACGCACAAAGTTCAAAACCTGAAGGAAAATATCCCAACTATAAAACAGTACAGGATAAAGTGCTGCACAAACTTGGCACCAATACCTGACCATCCCTTAATAATTAGCACTAAAAACCACTGGCTCGGGAACCAGGTTATTAACATTTACTAACTTGTGGTGCTCCTTACAGGGGTTCCAATTGCCAAATGGTGACCATCACTACAAAAAAAAATTTTTTTTAAAATCACACATCTCTAATTCTAGTTTAGTGGTTCTTACTACTTTATCGAGCATTAACTTCCCAAATAGTCAGGTCACTTTGTTACATGCAGCAAACTAATTTCAGCCACTGCCTGTGGAGTTCAGTGCTTTGGCTAAAATGTTGGAGAAATTGGTTACAGGAGGGAGTAGCGATGCACAAATGAAATTCGTTGAATTCTCCCTCAACCCATGTATCAAAAATACAAAGCATCTCCGATATTTTGTTCCATTTCACCCCTCAGGAATCAATAGAACATAATGGCTAAAAAATCTGAGATCAGTCTGAAGAAGGGTTTCAACCCGAATCACCCATTCCTTCTCTACAGGGATGCTGCTTGTCCCACTGAGTTACTCCAGCGCTTTGTGTCTATCTTCTGTTCAAACCAGCATCTACAGTTGATTCCTATATACGGCTGATAGTGTTGTCAGGATTTGGGTTAGTCAGGATGGAAATGTCCAACACTAGAGGGCACAGTTATAATGTGAGGGAAAGTTTAATGAAGATGGGTGGGACATTTTTTTTTTAAATACACAGAGTGATGGGGGCCTGGAACACATTGCCAGGGGTAGTGATGGTGGCAAATGCAATGGTACCATTTTAAAGGCTTTTAGATGGCCTCATGGAAGTACAAGGCATAAAGTGATATGGATAACATACAGGGAGATGACAGTTTAACTAGGCATCACGTTCAGCTTGCTTGCTGAAGGGCCTGTTCATGTGTTGTACTCTTCTAGGACTCAAGGGCCTGGGCTGTAGGGAGCCTTATAGTGCAGAAGGCCAAGGAGTGATCTTAGAGTATACAAAAACATGAAGGGGGCATTAATTGAATATTTTACCAAGGTAGGGGAAATCAAAAAAACATTGGACAGATTTAATGAGAGGGGAAATATTTAAAAGGAACCTTTATTTAAAAGAAAAGGGAGAGGCAACATTTTCACTGGATGGTGAATATATGGAATGAGCCACCAGAGGTGGTAGCTGTGGGAGTTACAATACAACATTTAAAAGACACCTGAACAGGTACATGGATTAGAAAGGTTGAAGGATATAGGCCAAATGGGACTAGTGTATATGTGGAATCCTGGTCAGCATGGACAAGTGGGCTGAAGAACCCTTTTCCATGCTGCATGACGATGACTTTAAATTGTTAGTTTTCCTTAGTGCCATAGTACAATGCTCAACTTTAATTTTATTAATTCATCCCAAGACCAAACCATAACTCTAATCTGAGCAGTTAGTTTAATTGCTCATTTTAGGGAGGGAAAGTAAATATGTCAGAATTTGATGCAGCTCAAGTACCAGTGGTAAAGGTGATGACCACTCAAGGTGTGTAGGTGTGAGTTAGTATAAATACCTGCAGTCTTCATTAACAAACTTATTTTCATGAAATTGAAGCCACGTTAAAATAAATCAATTTTATTTCATAACATGTCAGTGTCCATCTTGCATTTACAAAAACACAAAAAAAATCAAATAATACATATAAAACCAACTGAAACTTTAGAATTCTCAATTCTTATTAACCTAGCCCATCAAAATCATGGCAAAATGAGTGTTGTGAACAGAATTGTGGCTGAAGCGAGATCAGAATTGGGAGTGGAACATCCAAAGATATGCATGTTATCAAAAAGAGAAGCAGGTGGACAGAAGGGTGCGGTGACTGTTGGTAAGGAATTAAATCAATGCCAGCAGGAAAGGATATAGAATCCTTCTGGATAGTGTTAAGAAACTGCAAGAGTAAAAAGACTGACAGGAGTTATACAAGTCTCTGAATAGAGACCAGGATGTGGAGTACAAATTACATCAGGAGATAGAAAAGACAGGCAAGAAAGGTAATGTTAGTTGGCATGGGGATTTCAATATGCAGGTAGACTTGGAAAATCAGGTTGGTACCAGATTGCAAGAGAAGGAATTTGTGGAATGCTGCCTTGATTGGCTTTTTAGAGCAACTTCTGGTCAAGCCATTAGAGAAAAGGCTATTCTGAATTTAATAGACAAAAATGCTGAAGTAACTCAGAGGGTGAGGCAGCGTCTATGGATTGAAGGAATAGGTGACATTTCGGGTCGAGACCCTTCTTCTGGATTTGGTGATGTATAATGAA
This sequence comes from Leucoraja erinaceus, assembly GCF_028641065.1. Lineage (NCBI taxonomy): Eukaryota > Metazoa > Chordata > Chondrichthyes > Rajiformes > Rajidae > Leucoraja > Leucoraja erinaceus. Next base: position 12,229,006 of record NC_073390.1, read on the forward strand.
CTAGATTTGATAGGGAGCTTGTGAAGGAACCCCTAGATAGCAAGTATCATAACATAATGAATTCAACCTGCAGTTTGAGGGGGTGAAGCAAAAATTGTGAATGTATCAGTGTTACTGGTGAGCAAAGGTATCTGCTGAGGCATGAGGAGGAGCTGGCTTAAGTTGATTAGAAGGGGACCCTAGAAGGAATGACAGCAGCAATTGCAGGAGTTTGGGGGAATAATATGGAAGATACATGATTTCTTCATCCCAAAGAAACCTAAAGGGAGAATGAGGCAATGGTGATTGATAAAGGAAGTCAGAGACAGCATAAGGAAAAGAGAAGGCATATAATATTGTAGGAAGCTAGAAGATTGGGAAGCATTTGAAAACCAACAGTAGACAACAAAATTGGCAATAAGGAGAGAAAAGATGAAATGAAGATTAGCTAGGCAATAATACAGGAAGATACTAAAAGTTTCAGATATAAAGAGTAAGAGACAAGAGTGGGCATTGGTCCATGGGAAAGAGACGCTGGAAAAGTAGTAACGGGGAACAAAAACCAGCAGATGAATTGAATATGTTTTTGCATCAGTCGTCATAGTGGAAGACATTGGTAACATGCCAGAAATAAAAGTCTGGGTACAGAAGTGCAGTCACTATTATTGCAGAGGTGCTTAGGAAGCCTAAAAGTCTGAAGGTGGATAAGTCACCTGCACAAGATGGACTACACTCCAGGGTTCTGAAAGAGTTAGGTGCAGAGATATCTGCCACTTTTCACATTATATGATAATGATCTGGTTGCTGGAATTGATGGCTCTGCAGCCAAATTTGCATAGAGGGACAGATAGTGTTGAGGAAGCAGAAAAACAGGACAGTTTGGGTCTATGGGCAAAATGGATAATGGGGTACAGTGTAGCAAAATGTAGTCATGCACTTCTGTAGACATAAGTGATGTGTACATTATTTTCTAAACAGGTAGAGGGTTCAGAAATCTGAAGTGCAAAGAGACTTGGGAATGCTGATGTGAGATTCCCCAGAGGGGTTAATTTGCACATTGAGTGACTAGTAAGAACAGCAAATGCGATGTTAACATTCATTGTAAGAGGACTTTGGTATTTAAGAATACCAACGCAAGATATAATGTTGAGGCTTTAGACGGTGCTGGCCCCACATTTGGAATATTGAGCAATTTTGGGCACCATATCTGAGAAAGGAACTGCTAACATTGTTATAGGGTCCAAAGAATTTTTATGGGAAAGGGCCCCAAGGATGAATGGGTTTATGCATGAGCAACATATTATGACTCTGGGACAGACTAAAATGCTGGAGAAACTCAGCGGGTGAGGCAGCATCTATGAAGCGAAGGAAATAGGCAATGTTTTGGGCCAAAACCCTTCTTCAGAAGGGAAACAAAATTATGACTCTGGGCCTGGCCTCACTGCAGTTTAGAAGGATGATATCATTGAAACCTACTAAATAATGAAGTGTCTAGATAGTGGATGTGTATGGGAAAATTCCAGTAGTCTACAACCAGAGGGCACAGTGTTTAAATTTAGGATGGAGATGGAAAAATATCTTTAGCCAGAGGGTAATGAATCTGTGAAATTTAGTACCACAGACAGTGGTGGAGGCCAAGTCACTGGGTATTTTAAAATGGATCAATAGGTTTTTGATTAGTAAAGGTATCGAAGGGTATGGGGAGAAAGCAGGAGAATGTGGTCTTGAGTGAAAAACAGATCAGCCATGATCAAATGGCAAAGTAGACTCAATGGCCACTGGCCTAATTCTGCTCATATGCCTTATGCTCTTTGAAAGCCTGATCATGCAATTCCAGATCCAGTAATTGTCCATCATTCAAATGCTCATAGGTTGCTGAGGGAAACAAAATTGTTGTTACACTTGGACCACCACCTTTTTAGTACAGCAGTGAACAGAACTATACCAAGGCCCAGTCTTGAGTGACACTGCAATATTAATAACAAAGATCACCCTCACTTTAAAGTGATAACATTGTTTAATGTTCCAATTAGTTTCTAGGTTCAATATGACATCAACCCTCAACTTCATGAAGTTAAAGTCTTGGAATTTCAATTCACAAAATTGGACAAAATGGAGTCCTTCTGCAGCAGCAAATGATAGCAAACATTTTCCAAAAATAAAGATCACTGCCAAGTTAGCCTATTGTTGAAACCATTAATGCTGGGAGCCATTTTAAAATGCCATTCTATGCAATATATTTGCCTCTACTGCTACTCACCGATGGGAAATTCCTTTTAAGGATACTGAAATCCTCTCCGCAAGTCATTAGTGTGTAAGAACACCTTCAAAGGTCCCTACTACATAACAACTACCATTTTACCTTTCACACCCACAAACCAGGGCCTCAAATATGGCAAATGAAACAACTCGCCTCTCCCCGTTGGATTGCAACTTTGTCGTGGTCGGGGAGATTGTGTGTCTCAGGAACCCCTAGAGCTATGCCAGCGGGAGATTTGTCTCCTGTTAGGGTCTCCCATGCTGGACAGGTCGAAGGTTAGAGGCGAGACGAAGAATCCACGTCCTCCAGGTTGGAGGTTGAGCACGGGGCTAACAAACCCTTCTCGTAAAACTAATATTTACGGAAACAGCAACTGAAGGAATCAACACTACTGGGCATGATGGACTTCCAGGGCTATCGACAGATGCTAGGACAATGGACCTGACCTGGGGTAGTGTCCAGAAGCTAGCCCGGAACAGACAGGAGTGGAGGACCTTCGTTGCTGCCATACGTGCCAGGAGGCATAATAGGCAGTAAGTAATTGCATTGAAGGAAGGGAGATTGGGTAACCCCCTTACAGGTAAAAGACCAGTTCACATGACCCCAAACTTAATTCTAACAAGGGGCTTGCGACCCAATGTGTTAATTTTCCAGATATATTTTGACCTATGGACCAGTGAACATTTTCTGGTTTTGATTCAAAATCTTAATCGACTCCCATAAACACTGGTTTCTTACCACTATTCAAAGCACAGGGAACTGTATTTATTTTTCCATCTAAGCCTTGTGCCACCAGTTCTGATGAGATTAACAGCAATATTACCTTGCTCTTTGTCTGCAGTGCCAAGGGCATTTTCTAATTCATAGAAACATAGAAATTAGGTGCAGGAGTAGGCCATTCGGCCCTTCGAGCCTGCACCGCCATTCAATATGATCATGGCTGATCATCCAACTCAGTATCCCGTACCTGCCTTCTCTCCATACCCGCTGATCTCCTTAGCCACAAGGGCCACATCTAACTCCCTCTTAAATATAGCCAATGAACTGGCCTCAACTACCCTCTGTGGCAGAGAGTTCCAGAGATTCACCACTCTGTGTGTAAAAAGTTCTTCTCATCTCGGTTTTAAAGGATTTCCCCCTTATCCTTAAGCTATGACCCCTTGTCCTGGACTTCCCTAACATCGGGAACAATCTTCCTGCATCTAGCCTGTCCGACCCCTTAAGAATTTTGTAAGTTTCTATAAGATCCCCTCTCAATCTCCTAAATTCTAGAATTCCCAACAGAATGTGTTTATCTGGCTGTTCTAGTATTTCTATTATCAAGTAACTAATTTGATTCTCACTAAGGTATTTATTATTTTCTAGATTTAAAAAAAAATCACCCAGAACATTAACTTCCTCCCCAATGTTGCAGCTTCCTGCATTCCATCTGTATTTCAGATATCCAGTGTCTGTTTCTCAAGTTCTGAAATATTCAATTTGTAATAATTCAGAGATAAAAAGAACTAAGTGCTGGAGTAACACAGGTCAGGCAGCATCACTGGAGAACATGAACAGGTAATGTTCCAGGTCAGGACCCTTCTTCAGACGAATTGGGGTGGGAGGAGAAATCGGGACAAGGTGGGGCAGGCCAAATCCTGGTTACTTATCAGGTTGCAAGCTACACATGCAGAACATGAGTTTCAGTTCCTCCAGTTTGCATCAGATACTAGATACTACGATCTTTGGTTTGCATGTGGATTCACTGGCAATGGAGGCAGCCCAGAAGAGATAGATCAGTATGGGAATGAAAGAGGGTTTTTGTGGACCAACACAAGTGCAAGTCCACAGTTGAACTCACCAATGCAAAGGAGGCCACTTCTGGAACAGTTAAAAATAATTAACCTAGTCAATTTAATAAATTGAGACAATAAAGAGGAGTAGAAATGTCTCCATTTATTCTTCCACACCACATTGCCAGAGGCCATGTACCCATTAATTTAAAAATCAGCCCAAATGCAACTTCATTAAATGGACATCCAACTTTAAAAAGATTTCCATTTTACTGCAAATGCTGGAAAAATCGAAGGTAGACACAAAATGCTGGAGAAACTCAGCGGTTGAATCTGAAGAAGGGTCTCGACCCAAAACGTCACCTATTCCTTCTCTCCATAGCTGCTGCCTCACCCGCTGAGTTTCTCCAACATATTGTGTCTACCTTCGATGTTTCCAGCATTTGCAGTTTTCTTAAACATTTTACAAGTGAAGTAATTTCAAAAATGAAAATCAACGCACATGAGAAATTAGAAGCAAGCAACGGAAAGGCCACCCAGAAAGAACAAAGCTAAAATTACGTGTACAGCTTGACTGCACTCATATATAGTATGATCTGATTTAATTGGATAAAATGCAAATACAAGCTTTTGACCATGTGTAAAGGAACTGCAGATGCTGGTTCACACGGAAGAAAGACAAAGTGCTGGAGTAACTCAGCTGGACAGGCAGCATCGTTGGAGACCCTTTATCCTCTTCAGAAAGGGTTTCGACCCGAAGCGTCACCCATTCCTTCTATCCAGAGATGCTGAGTTACTCCAGCATTTTGCGTCTAGCCTTTGACTGTATCTCAGTATACGTGGTAATACAGATGCCAAATACCTTCACCATTAAAAGTGTTACCTCAAGCCGAATGGAAAAAAAAACACGGAGCACATTTAAGACTGAAGCAGTCAGAGCCTGCACACATGTCAGCTCCCATAGCCGTGCTTCCGCAGTGAATGAATATGAATGTATGACCAGCGCAGATTTGCAGGTCCCACGACTGGGGGAGATGCAGTGCTGGGGAAAGCGTCTGGTCAACATGTTTACTATCCCTGCCCTGCGCACCCCGACCCTGCGGAGCTCCCCCTGCCAGGCTGACAGAGACCAACTCTTCGCGGCAGCAGTGGGCTGGAAGCCGGCGCTGCCCGCGGCCTGTGCGGCCGGGCTCGCTGCATGAGGCCGGGGCTCCATCTAACGCGCAGTAACCGAGGGCCCTGGACCGCCGGGGAGGAGGTCGCGGCTCAACATTTTTTTTTCCCCTGCGCCACCGACCAATAAAATCACGCGTGCCGACCTTTTGCCCTTTCACCGTCGCTGAAAGTTAGCCAAGAAAACAGCGAGGCGCCCCGCTCCACACGGCAGCGGGGACGTTGACAGGGCCGCCATCAACCGTGCATTAGGGTTAGAAGCTGACACATCCTCCCCCGTGGTCTGTCTGACTGACTCGCTGCGGTCCGCACCCTCCACTGATATACCACGCGTGACGTCATTGGCCCCTCCCGCGGCTCCCATTGGTCCACCGCGCATGGTGACAGCTCCCTCCGCACTCACGATTGGCCCATCTACCTTTGAGACGTCACGCAAACCCACCCCGCCGCAGATACACCAGCCACTGGCCCTTCAGCCCTCTCGGTTCGTCGTTCTAGCCCACTGGTACAGCTGCTGCTAGACCTGGCGCCAGAGACCCGGGTTCGATCCTGACACCCGGCGTGGGTGCTGTTCGTGTGGTTACCACAGAGAGCTGTGGAGGCCAAGTCCATGGATATTTCTAAGGCAAAGAGACAAATGGTATGGTGCGAATGGTATGTTAGCTTTCATAGCAAAAGGATTTGAGTATAGGAGCAGGGAGGTTCTACTGCAGTTGTACAGGGTCTTGGTGAGACCACACCTGGAGTATTGCGTACAGTTTTGGTCTCCAAATCTGAGGAAGGACATTATTGCCATAGAGGGAGTGCAGAGAAGGTTCACCAGACTGATTCCTGGGATGTCAGGACTGCCTTATGAAGAAAGACTGGGTAGACTTGTTTATACTCTCTAGAATTTAGAAGATTGAGAGGGGATCTTATAGAAACTTACAAAATTCTTAAGGGGTTGGACAGGCTAGATGCAGGAAGATTGTTCCCGATGTTAGGGAAGTCCAGGACAAGGGGTCACAGCTTAAGGATAAAGGGGAAATCCTTTAAAACCAAGATGAGAAGAACTTTTTTTTTCACGCAGAGAGTGGTGAATCTCTGGAACTCTCTGCCACAGAGGGTAGTTGAGGCCAGTTCATTGGCTATATTTAAGAGGGAGTTAGATGTGGCCCTTGTGGCTAAGGGGGGGATCAGGGGGTATGGGAGAGAAGGCAGGTACGGGATACTGAGGTGGATGATCAGCCATGATCATATTGAATGGCGGTGCAGGTCGAAAGGGCCGAATGGCCTACTCCTGCACCTAATTTCTATGTTTCTATGTTTCTAAATTCTTGATATAGACGTGTGTTAAAGGTTTTAGGGAGAAGGCAGGAAAATGCGAGGCAGAGATCAGCCACGATTGAATGGCGGAGTAGAATCAATGGGCAGAATGGCCGAATTCTACTATAATTTGTGAACTTGGGAGTCTGCACATTCTCCCTCTGACCACATGGAGTTCCTCTGTATATTGCCTCTAGTGTGTCAGCAGTGGATGAGAAGGTGGGTGGTCATGGTGATGGATGGCCATTGTGGACCCCCTGGCTGATTGGGTCTATTTCCTTGTTGTATTTTAAAAACTAAAACAAAACTAAAGAGTCTGAAGAAAGGTCCCGATCCAAAATGTCACCTATCCATGTTCTCCAGAGATGCTGAGTTACTCCAGCACTGTTTGTTCGATCTAAAAATCTGTGGGTTTGGCAGCAGCTGTGGAGTGAATGGATGTTTCGGATTGGCAGAGGAAGAGAGAGTGTGGGTGGGAGTATTAGTTAAAACTGGGAATTCAGAACACGTGCCACAGAAGGCAGTGGAGGCCAATTCACTTAATGTTTTCAAGAGAGAGTTAGATATAGCTCTTCGGGCTAACAGAATCAAGGGATGTGGGAAAAAAGCAGGAACAGTGTACTGATTTTGGATGATCAGCCATGATCATATTGACTGACGGTGCTGTCTCGAAGGGCCGGATGGCCTACTCCTGCGCCTATTATCAATGTTTCTATGTTTCATTGTTTAATTCAATATTCGTACTGAAGTTAGACACAAAAAGCTGATGTAACTCGGCGGGTCAGGCAGCATCTCACCTCAGGAGATGCTGCCCGATCGATTGAGTTACTCCAGCTTTTTGTTTCTATCTTTGGTTTAAACCAGCATCTGCAGTTACTTCCTGCACTCAATATTCATACTGTTAGCACACTAGGGGAATATGATGGGTTGCTCTTCCAGTATTCAGATATGAATCTGTTATCACTCTGGCATGAATATTGAACTTTCTCAATTAACACTGGCCTACTACTTCTCCTATTCTCACCTCTTCCACGGTGCACACACATTTCTCCCACCATCTCCCACCACCCAGTCACACTGCACCTTTCCATTGTATGCCAGGGTACACTCGTCTCCCATTTCTGACCCCGGAGCTCGGAGGCTCCAGCTGCAGCTGCAGGTCCTACTTCCTTTTTATCGCCTCCTTTCCTTGCTTTAAATGGCGGCGCTGGCTTAACAGCTGCGGCCCACCTGCAGTCCGTCTGTTTTTTTTTTCCTTTCGTTTTGTTTTTTGCCATGTTTTAGTTAATTTTGTTTTATTAAGTTGTGTATGTATGTGGGTGGGGTGGGAGAAACATGCTTTGGCCTCTTCCTTCGGGGGATGCGACTTTTTCTTCGGTCGTATCCCCCGTCTCTGTCTGCGCCGAGGCCTAATGGCGGAGCTGGCGGCAACGGAGCTGTAGCGGCGGCAGCAGCGGCGGAGACCTGACTCGGCCCTGGAACTGTAGCGGCGGCGGCGGCAGCAGCAGCAGCAGCGGAGACCTGACCCGGCCCTGGAACTGTAGCGGCGGCGGCGGCAGCAGCAGCAGCAGCGGAGACCTGACCCGGCCCTGGAGCTGTAGCGGCAGCAGCAGCAGCGGAGACCTGACTCGGCCCTGGAACTGTAGTGGCAGCAGCAGCAGCGGAGACCTGACTCGGCACCGAAGCTGTGGCGGCGGCGGCAGCAGCAGCAGCAGCGGAGACCTGACTCGGCACTGAGGCTGTGACGGAGGCCGCGGCGGCGGAGACCTGGCTCGGCCATGGAGCTGTGGCGGAGGCAGCGGCAGCGGAGACCTGACTCGGCCTCTGAGCTGTGGCGAGGCAGCGACCACCCGCGGAGTTTGAACCGTCGCCTCGGCGCAGAGGGAGAACAAAGAGGGAAGAGCCAGAGACTTTAAGATTTTGCCTTCCACCACAGTGAGGAGGTGTTTGGTGAACTCACTGTGGTGGTTGTTAAATTTGTGTTGACTATGTGTTTTGTCATTTTTTTGTAAATTATATGTATGACTGCAGGGAAACAGAATTTCGTTCAGACCGAATGGTCTGAATGACAATAAACGAATCTAATCTAATCTAATCTAATCTTCCCTGCTGCCCTTTTCACCCATTCTTTTCACCCACTCCCTCTCTTTCCTTATCTGACATCCTTTTGTCTCCTTTTCACCTCCAGTCTTTGTCACTTCCTCCATTGTTCTGCCAGTCGCTCCCCTTCACAAGTATCTGCCTATCACTTGCCAGGCTTTGCTCCCTCCCCCCACCTTTTTCCATTTTTTTACCCCTAATCCATTAACCTGAAGGACACAAAATACTGGAGGAACACAGCGGGACAGGCAGCAAATCTGGAGAGAAAACATGGGAGACATTTCAGGTCGCAACCCTTCTTCAGATAGGAGAAGGATCCTCTTTCCAGTTTATAATTTTTATTTTATTTTTCTTATCCATGTAAAATTAAGGATTCGATGAGTGGTAGTTCGCTGCAGAGAGAATGATTTTCTATCCGATAATTTAGTGGTTCTTGTAAGCTTGTGGCAGTAAGTGCTTGAAATCTTTTGTCAGTGTTGTAGAATTCACTGCGCTTATGTTCAAAGTAAAATCACAACCGGTTTTGGAATAGATATAATTGATGTCGACTAAACTTTGCAGGAAAAGTATTACATATGGGCTTGTGAACAGCGAGACAATCCCAAGAGAACACCAATATAAATAATTCTGCTCTGAATCCCTTGAAGTCAGACAATGAGCTGGAGTGCACTTTTGGAAACCCTGAGGAGCGATTTAATTGAGATATAAAAATTATAAGGTTTGACATGGGAGTAAATGAGAAATAGTTATTTCCCTTAGTAGAGGAGATACGTAAGAAACCACAGATGGTGGAATCTGGAGGAGAAAATATACTGCCAGAAGAACACAGGTAGTCAAACAACAAAGATAGACACAAAATGCTGAAGTAACTCAGTGGGACAGGCAGCATCTCTGGATAGAAAGAATGTGTGATGTTTTGGGTCGAGTCCTTTCTCCAGACTGGGTGTGATCATCTGTGTCAAACAACATCTGTGGAGACAAAGGGGAGGTCGACCTTTTGGGCTGGGTTGGAAGATTGCAACCTTCACGTGGTCCGCCCTGTTTCGACTAATGCAATCAACTCGACGTGCACAAACGGAAGATCAAATAGAACAAGTTGTCCAACAACTTTAGTCTGTGCACGCCACACGAAAGAAGAAGAAGAAGAAGAAGAAGACGACCTTTTGGGCTGTGACTACTTTACGACTGAAAGTAAAAGGTGAGATTGAGGCTCTGTGCATGCCAGCCAAGCTAGTGCTATTTGTCTGCATTCGAGCCACCTCCCTGTAAAGCTTTCCTATCCAGGTCTCTGGTATCCAGGAATAGAGGGGTGTGGAGAAATAGAAGATGAGTTGTGACCATCAGAGCCATGATCATATGAACTGGTCAGACAGGCTTGAAGAACATGTGCTTATTAGGCTCCATTACATTGGCATTGCATTCCACCATACTTCGGAAATTCGGTTCCAAATGGTTGTCAAAATCTATTAATATTTTAAGGTTCTTTGCCGTATCACTATTTGCTTTTCAACCAGCCACTTCAAAACTTTCCTGGTAAATATGGCTTCACAGTTCTTGGACCATCCTTGTAACAGTTGATCACATTCCGGCAAAAGGTATAGAAGTGTGAATACGCACATCTCCAGGATTCAGAGACAGTTTTGTCCCAGCTGTTATCAGGTAACTGAATCATTATGCCAGAGAGCAGTGCTGAACTACTATCCATTCCTTCGGTTACCCTCGGACTGTCCTTGATCAGACTTTGCTGGCATTACCTTGCACTAAACGTTATTCCCTTATCATGTATCTATACCTATAAACCATATAACCATATAACAATTTCAGCACGGAAACAGGCCATCTCAACCCTTCTAGTCCGTGCCCCAACCATACTAGTTTAAAGTCTCCCCAGTAGCCTTTGCAAATCTCCCCGCCAGGATATTGGTCCCCCTCGAGTTCAAGTGCAACCCGTCCTTTCTGTACAGGTCGCACCTTCCCCAAAAGAGGTCCCAATGATCCAGAAACTTGAATCCATACCCACTGCAACAGTCCCTCATCCACTCATTTATCTTCCACCTCGCTCCATTCTTACTCTCACTGTCGCGTGGCACAGGCAGTAATCCTGAGATTGTTACCTTTGCAGTCCTTCTCCTTAACTCTCTACCTAACTCCCTAAATTCTTCTTTCAGGACCTCTTCTCTATTTCTACCTATGTCGTTAGTACCTATATGTACCACAGCCTCAGGCTCCTCTCCCTTCCATTTCAGGATTTCTTGGACACGTTCAGACATATCCCTGACCCTGGCACTAGGGAGGCAAACTACCATCCGGGTCTCCTGTCTGCGTCCACAGAATCACCTATCCGACCCCCTGACTATAGAGTCCCCTATTACAATTGCCCTCCTCTTCTTTTCCTTACCCTTCTGAGCAACAGGACCGGTCTTTGTGCCAGAGGCCCGGCTGCTGTCGCTGCCCCCAGGTAGGCTGTCTCCCCCACCCTTACTCAAACATGAGTACTTATTTTCAAGGTGTACAGCCACCGGGGTATTCACCAGTCCCTGCCTCTGCCCATTGCCCTTCCTAACTGTGACCCAGTTTTCTGTCTCCCGTGGTCTTGGAGTGACCACCTCCCTGTAACTCCTTTCTATGACCTCCTCGCTCTCCCTGAGCAGACAGAGGTCATCGAGTTGCTGCTCCAGGTTCCTAACACGGTCCCTTAGGAGCCCCATCTCAACGCACCTGGCGCAGATGTGGACGTCCGGAGGGCACTCAGACTCCATGACCTCCCACATCTGACATCCAGAACAGTAAACTGCCCTGGCCCTCATTCTCCCTCTTATCCGAATACAATACAAAGCCTTACCCGGGATACAAGCCAATCAGCTGCTTCCTCTAGTCCAGTGGTTCCCAACGTGGGGCGTACGCCCCACAGGAGGGCAATTTGATTTTTAAGGGGGGCAATTGAGTGCGACTGAGGAGGTCTGGGTCCAAATTTTCGATTTTTATTTTTTTTGGATTTTCCATCAGGTAAACATATGTAGTTTATGTTTCAGATGTTATTTTGAGTAAATAATTTTTTTTGGGTAAAAAAGATCTTTATTGTGTAGTTATTACATAACCACCGCGCCATCGCTCTTCATGCACGTCGCACGAAGCGCGCGAGGTCATGGGAGAACCTTATTTATTGAATTGGATTTAGAAATGCGATTCAAAGAGCTTTTGCTAAGTTACCCGTATAATATCTATTTCCTCCGTTTTCTCTCAAGGGAAAGCAAGGGGGGGGCCATCAGGATTTTAGAGGTGATTAGGTGGGGCATGGCCAAAAAAAGGTTGGGAACCACTGATCTAGTCCGTTCGACCAATCAGAGCCTTCCACCCTTAATTTGAAGTGTGATTTGCGAATGGAACTGCAGATTTTGGCTCCTCCCTCTGTAACGGCTCCTGGGCCTCTGTTGAAACAAGCCCCGCGCTGGGTTTTACACTCACCGCACGGACGTCGCTCCTCCCTCTGTAACGGCTCCTGGGCCTTAACTCCCAGAATCCTGAACTCCCAGAATCCTTAACCTGAAAGCAGAAATGTAAACCCGGGGTTGCACCCAATCAGCTGCTTCCTCTGGTTCTCTTCCACCAATCAGAGGCTTCCACCAGACTCTTACTCTGGAAGTGAGATGGAACGTTGCAGATTTGGGTAACTCACAGCTCCAGGTAACTCCTCCTCGCACCAACGGCTCCCTGGGCCTCTGTAGAAGCAAGCCCCGCGCTGTTTTTATCAAAGATCCTATAGCAGAGCAAGATAGGCTACTCCTGCTAAATGCAATGGACTGACGTGTAGTACGCTATGGAGGGGATCATGGGCATTTTTCCACGCCCATTTTAGCAACCTGAGCCTACCTGACCCGACCCGACTCGCACTGTAATCAATGTTGCGGGGCAACAGTTTGTGTCGGTTAGATTCATAAATCTGTCAGTTCAAACTTCTTGTCAAGAATAAAATTTGATTCTGGTAATTGTCTTTTTTAATGTTTTTTAAATCATTTCTTTTTAAATGGCTCACAAGCAGTGTTTGAGTTGATTTTGTAGTAACCGGAACCGACCCGACTCGCAGGGTGATTGACAGGGGGGACTTTTTGTGCGTGATTATAGGGTTAGATTCATAATTCTGTTAGTTCATAATTCTGTTGATTCTTGTTAAAGAATAAAATGTTTATAAACACACATACATGAAAATTATATAAATGTATATAACACACACAATTATATTTCTTCTAATCCAATAATGAACTTTATTTCAGACTAGACAAGGGACATTAAATAAGAAACATTGTAAATAAGAAACATTGTAAAATCCCCGCAAAACATTGTAAACCTCTCGCCTGCCCCCTTACTACAATGTCAACCCCCCCCCCACACTATGGCCTTCTCCTCGCCGCCCCGGCACTCTCTCTCTCGCCCTGCCCCCTTACTACAATGTGCTCCGCCTCCCTCCCCGCTGCCCCGAGCCCCCCTACTATGCTGCCCCGGACCCCTCTCCTCCTTCTCGCTGCCCCGGACCCCCCACTCCTTCTCCCTGCTGCTCCGCACTCCTTCTCCCCCTGCCCCGCCCCGCCCCGCTGCCCCGCACTCCTCTCTCCTCGCTGCCCCGCACTCCTTCTCCCCCGCCGCCCCGGTCCCCCCACTCCTTCTCCCCGCTGCCCCGCACTCCTTCTCCCCCGCTGCCCCACACTCCCCCGCACCCCTTCTCTCCCCGCTGCCCCGCCGCACCCCTTCTCCCCGCTGCCCCAGGCCCCGCACTCCTTCTCCCCGCTGCCCCAGGGCCCCGCACTCCTTCTCCCCGCTGCCCCACACTCCTTCTCTCCCCCTTCTCCCCGCTGCCCCAGGCCCCGCACCCCTTCTCCCCGCTGCCCCCGTCCCCGCACTCCTTCTCCCCGCTGCCCCGGGCCCCACCCCCCCGCTGTCCCAGGCCCCGCACTCCTTTTCCCCGCTGCCCCGGGCCCCGCACTCCTTCTCCCTGCTGCCCCGGGCCCCGCACTCCTTCTCCCCGCTGCCCCGGGCCCCACACTCTCTCTCCCCGCTGCCCCGGGCTGCGCACTCCTTCCCCGCTGCCCCGGGCTGCGCACTCCTTCTCCCCGCCGGATCCAATCTTTGGCCGGAAGCAAGAAGGCGGGAGCAAGAAAGCGGAGCAAGATGGCGGAACAAGATGGCGGAGGCAGGTTGCTAAAATGAGTCATAAAATCCCCCATGAATCCGCCCATGAACGTACTTCATGTTTGCGTGAGAGTCACCCATCTTGCTCTGCTATAGGAACTTTGGTTTTTATACTCACAGCTCCAGGTAAGTCCTCCTCGCACCATCTGCTCCCCGGGCCTTTGTAGAAGCAAGCCCCGCGCTGTTTTTATACTCACAGCTCAAGGTAACTCCTGCACGCACCAACGGCTCCCCGGGCCTCGTAAATGAATCAATTGTAATCATGTATTGTCATTCTGTTGACTGGTTAGCATGCAACATGTGACAATACACTAAACAGAACAGAACTGAGAACATGGATAGGTGATGTTTTGGGTCGGGGTCCTTCTTCAGGCTGATTGCAGAGGTGGGAGGAAAGAAAGCTAGAAGAGTAGAGGGCAGGACAATGCATGGCAGGTCATAGGTGAACACAGGCAAATGGGGTTTTTGATAAACAGATGATTGGCAAAGGCCAGAGATGAACACACACAAGAAAAACATAAATTGCTGGAGTAACTCAACATGTCAGGCAGCATCCCTGGAGAACATGGATATATGACGTTTCATGTCAGAACCCTTCTTCAGAGAGGTAGAACATTGAACAATGAACGTTGAACACTGAATTCTCCAAAGATAGACACAAAGTGCTGGAGTAACTCAGCAGGACAATCAGAATCCCTGGAGAGAAGGAATGGGTGATGTTTTGGGTTGAGACCCTTCTTCAGACTCAACCTGCAATGTCACCCATTCCTTCTCTTCAGAGATGCTGCCTGTCCCACTGAGTTACTCCAGCATTTTGTTTAGGTTTAAACCAGCATCTGCAGTTCCTTCCTACACTGAATTCTCCAACTTTAGGTAACCTTGAGGAAACACCTTCCCCCTCTCCTTCCTCACAAATAACCCCCCTCCCTCCCTCCCTCCCTCCATTGAGGATAAGTGGGGATCCTGTGGATAGGGTGAACTGTTTTAAATATCTGGGAGTCCACATCTCCGAGGATATGACATGGGCATCACACGCCTCAGCACTCGTGAGTAAGGCAAGGCAGCGCCTTTACCACCTCAGGCAATTGAGGAAATTCAGAGTGTCTCCGAGGATCCTCCAGTGCTTCTACGCAGCGGCGGTGGAAAGCATCTTGTCCGGGAACATTACCATCTGGTTTGGGAATTGCTCTGCCAAGGCCAAGAAGGCTCTGCAGAGAGTAGTGCGTTCGGCCGAACGCACTATGGGAACTTCACTCACCCCCCTGCAGGAACTATACAACAGGAGGTGCAACTCCAGAGCAAATAAAATCATGGGAGACCCCTTCCACCCCTGCAATGGACTGTTCCAGCTGCTACGGTCAGGCAAACGCCTCTGTTGCCATGCGGTGAGAACGGAGAGGTTGAGAAGGAGTTTCTTCCCAGAGGCAATTCGGACTGTAAACGCCTATCTCACCAGGGACTAACTCTACTGAACGTTTTTTCCTTCCATTATTTATTAAGTAAAAGAATATGTGTGTTATGATTGTGTTTATAATTTGTTTGGTTGTTTTGTTGTTTGGCTTTTGCACAAAAGTCCGCGAGCATTGCCACTTTCATTTCACTGCACATCTCGTATGTGTATGTGACAAATAAACTTGACTTGACTTGACTTGACTTGACTTCCCCTGAGCCATGGACGACTTTGCACCTATCTCTCCCCTCCCCCCCCCTCTCTACCCACATTACTAAACAATTTGCACCTTGTCAATCCTCTAACTACACGATTTGCAACCCTCTCCTCTTTTGGTCTCACACTTTGTTGAGTGTTCATCTCTGGCCTTTGTCCAACCATCTGTGAAAAAAAATTAACATTACCTGGGTTCAATTATATTTGTCCTGCCCCTCCACTCTTCTATCATTCCTTCCCAAAGAATAGGTGTGAATAGTTAATGTAGAAGTTATTCACAGATTCATCGCCCTCTGATGAAAGAAATTCCACTGCATCTCCTTCCTAAAACATTCTTTAATTCTGAGGCTATGACCTCTAGTCATAGACTCTCCCACTAGTTGTTTGAGAAGGAACTGCAGGTGCTGGAAAATTGAAGGTAGACAAAAATGCTGGAGAAACTCAGCGGGTGAGGCAGCATCTATGGAGCGAAGGAAATAGACAATGTTTCGGGTCGAAACCCTTCTCCCACTAGTTCCGTGTTTCTACATGATCACCCTCAAGGCCAAAGATCCTATAGCAGAGCAAGATAGACCACTCCTGCTAAATGCAATGGGCTGACATGTAGTACGCAACGGAACGGAACGTGGGCCTTTTTTTCATCCATTTCCGTAACCGGACACGACCCGACACGACCCGACCCGACTCGCAGTGTAATCAACGTTGCAGGGGAACAGTTTGTGTTAATAAATTAAAATTCTGAAAATGAGGAGAAGATTTTTCCCAAATAACTTTTATTTTTACGAGGATGTTTCCGTAACCGGCTTCCATCTCCGGGCCTTAAATTACCGATGAATCTGCCCATGACCGTACTACGTCTTTTTCGTTGAGTGATCTATCTTGCTCGCTATAGGATCTTTGCTCAAGGCTGTTGTTCCACCTACCATTTCATCCCTTTGTCTGTCAAGAACCAATCTCCCACTACCTTCAAAATGTTCAAAGTCTCGTTTCTGCCATTCTTGGTGGAAGAGAGCTCCAAAGACTCGTGTCCCTCTAAGAGGAAATATTTGTCTCATCCCTATCTTAAATAGGCTATCCTTTATTTCAAACAATGACCTCTAGATTATTCCACAAGTAGAAATATCCTCCACATTTGCAACCTGTCAAAATCTCTAAAGACGCCATATGTTTCATTTAAATAATCTCTCAGTCTTCTAAATTCCAATGGACGTAAGCCTAGTCCAACCTTTCCTTGTAAAATTACCACAATATCGCCTATTCCTTCGCTCCATAGATGCTGCCTCACCCACTGAGATCCTCCAGCATTTTTGTCTACCTACAATATTCCATAAGATGTGCTCTCCATTTTTTAATGTGCTTTAATGAAATGCTTTCTCCCATAACATGCAAGATTCAATTTGTTGCACTTTCTCAGTACTGAAAATGTTTGCTCAGATGTCTGACCAGTGTCACTTCCTGTGCTTATGTCATCCATCTTTTTACATAAAATATATATTTTTCATGGTTGCTACTATTAGATTTTCATTTGCCTTTTATCTGGTCAATTGCACAACCTATCTAAATACTTTCATTGTTTGCTAAAAAATCCGAATCATCATATGATTTGAAAATTAAGCTACATAAGTGATAGGAGCAGAATTAGGCCGTTTTGCCTATCAATTATGAATGGCTGATCTATTTCTCCCTCCTAACCCTATTTTCCTGTCTTCTTCTTCCCATAACTCGAACACATTTACATAGTTGTGAAACTTCAGTGCTAAAAGATGGAACAAGATTTTTCCACGAGTGGGAGAGTCTAGGACTAGTCATAACCTCGGACTTAAAAAACATTCTTTTAGGAAGGAGATGAGGAGAAATTTCTTTAATCAGAGGGTGGGGAATTCTTTACCACGGAAGGCTGTGGAGGCCAAGTCAGTGGATATTTTTAAGACAGAGATAGATAGATTCTTGATTAGTCCAGGTGTCAGGGGTTAAGAGGGAGAGATTGATCAGCCATTATTGAATGGCGGAGTAGACTTGATGGGCCAAATGGCCTAATTCTACTCCTATCGCTTATGACCTTATGAGATGAAAATGTAAGCGAAAAGGTCTTTAATTATGAATAAACAATAGCTGTGAGGGTAATTTTAAATTTACATCAATAATAATTAGTGGATATCACTGCCAAATGGTTACGTCAGGAGTTAGGAAGCTTGGAAGGCACAATATCTGCTCAGGCACAGTTTCACTGAGAAACGTGGTACATGACAAACTAATCTGTCCATACACAGTCAAGAGAACATGCCGTGCCCTTGCTACCCACTGATGTTTGCATTGAGGTAATACTGAAAGGAAACAGTGCCACTGTGATATTTTGTCATTTTATTGAACAAAGAAGTGTATTGAATAAAGAGAGGGCTGACATTTTGTTCTGAGCTGTCCTCTTCCTGTTATTGATACTAAACACTTCCATTGGACAATGCAGTATTGTGTATTAGGATGCCCAAATAGTGTTATCAGGGTTTACAGCATTCAGTATTCCATATGAAGGGTTGAGAATTTCCTGCACGCATGTATCAAGCCTTATCTTTGGTTGTCAGTATCTGCTTTTGGCATTTACCCAGCTTAATTCTGAGAAACATTCTGAAACCTCATTCATCCAATATAAGGGGTTCTTCTTGGTATAATCACAAAACATATTTGATTGAAATCTACTATTGTGTACTGTGATTGATATCGGAAAAGACCTGGATTCAGAAGTTGTAAAATGCACGAGACTGTGAAAAAAGACCATGCAACAGTTTGAGAATGAGAATACAACACTGTGGAATCAAGATCGATTCAAAATGCTGGAGTAACTGAGTGGGACAGGCAGGATCTCTGGAGAGAAGGAACGGATGACGATTCACGTCAAGACCTTTCTTCTGACTAATAATCAGGGGTGTGGGAGACACAGCGATAAGGAAGTGTAAGGTGGAATCAGTGTTGGGGACAAGGAGCAAGAGAAGGGCTGTAATAACATGGCCAATTATTATATAGGTGATAATGTCAAATTGAAAATACAATAAATTCTGGTCAGTCAAAGCTTTATTTGGATACATTTAGAGAGGATGATGAAAATTGGGTCAGCATAGTAGTGGCTGGTGGGGCTGATGGTTCAAACAACTCCAGAGAAGAAGGGTCCCGACCCGAAACATCATCCATCCTTTTTCTCCATAAATTCAGGAAGGAGATGAGGAAGAATTTGTTTAGTCAGAGGGTGGTGAATCTGTGGAACCCATTGCCACAGAAGGCTGTGGAGGTAGTCAATTAATATTTTTAAGGCAGAGATAGATAGATTCTTGATTAGTAAGGGTGTCAGGGTTATGGAGTCCATACGTTTCACTGTACCAATTGGTACATGTGACAAATAAATGTATCTTGTATCTTGTGGAGAACGCAGGAGAATCGGATTGAGAGGGAGAGATAGATCAGCCATCATTGAATGGTGGAGTAGACTTTATGGGCCGAATGCCTAATTCTGTTCTAATCACTTATCAACTTATGAACTGATGACAATAGACAATAGACAATAGGTGCAGGAGTGGGCCATTTGGCCCTTTGTGTCAGCACCGCCATTCAATGTGATCATGGTTGATCATCCCCAATCAGTTCCCCGTTTCTGCCTTCTCCCCATATCCCCTGACTCCACTATCTTTTAGAGCCCTATCTCGCTCTCTCTTGAAAGTATCCAGAGAACCTGCCACCGCAGCCCTCTGAGGCAGAGAATTCCACAGATTCACAACTCTCTGTGTGAAAAAGTGTTTCCTCATCTCCATTCTAAATGGCTTACCCCTTATTCTTAAACTGCGGCCCCTGGTTCTGGACTCTCCCAACATCAGGAACATGTCCAAACCCTTAATAATCTTATATGTTTCACTAAGATCCCCTCTCATCCTTCTAAATTCCAGAGTACACGTCCAGCCGCTCCATTCTCTCAGCATATGATCGTCCCGCCATCCGGGAATCAACCTTGTAAACCTACGCTGCACTCCCTCAATAGCAAGAATGTCCCTCCTCAAATTAGGGGATCAAAACTGCACACAATACTCCAGGTGTGGTCTCACTAGGACCCTGTACAACTGCAGTATCTCTTTGCTCCTATACTCAACTCCTCTTGTTATGAAGGCCGACATGCCATTTGCTTTCTTCACTGTCTGCTGTACCTGCATGCTTACTTTCATTGACTGATGAACAAGGACCCCGAGATCCCATTGTACTTCCCCTTTTTCCAACGACACCATTTAGATAATAATCTGCCTTCATTTTTTTTGCTACCAAAGTGGATAACCTCACATTTATCTGCATTAAACTGCATCTGCCATGAAACTACCCACTCACCCAACCTGTCCAAGTCACCCTGCATTCTCATAGCATCCTCCTCACAGTTCACACTGCCCCCGAGCTTTGTGTCATCTGCAAATTTGTTAATGTTACTTTGAATCCCTTCATCTTAATCATTGATTTATATTGTAAATAGCTGCGGTCCCAACACCAAGCCTTGCGGTACCCCACAAGTCACTGCCTGCTATTCTGAAAGGGACCCGTTAATCCCTACTGTTTGTTTCCTGTCTGCCAACCAATTTTCTATCCATGTCAGCATCCACCCCCAATACCATGTGCCCTAATTTTGCTTACTAATCTCCCATATGAGACCTTATCAAATGCTTTCTGAAAGTCCAGATACACTACATCCACTGGCTCTCCCATGTCCATTTTCCTAGTTACATCTTCAAAAAATCCCAGAAGATTAGTCAAGCATGATTTCCCCTTCGTAAATCCATGCTGACTTGGACCGATCCTGTTACTGCTATCCAAATGTGCTGCTATTTCATCTTTTATAATTGACTCCAGCATCCTCCCCACCACTGATGTCAGGCTAACTGGTCTATATTTCCCTGTTTTCTCTCCCCCGCCTTTCTTAAAAAGTGGGATAACATTAGCTACCCTCCAATCCGCAGGAACTGATCCTGAATCTATAGAACATTAGAAAATGATCACCAATGTGTCCACGATTTCTAGAGCCACTACCTTGGGATGCAGACCATCAGGCCCTGGGGATTTATCAGTCTTCAGTCCCATCAGTCTACCCAACACCATTTCCTGCCGAATGTGGATTTCCTTCAGTTCCTCCGTCACCCCAGATCCTCTGGCCACTGGTACATCAGGAAGATTGTTTGTGTCCTCCTTAGTGAAAACAGATCTAAAGTACCTGTCCAACTCATCTGCCATTTCCTTGTTCCCCATAATACATTTTTCCGTCTTCAAGAGTCCAACTTTGGTCATAACTATTTTTTTCCTCTTCACATTCCTAAAGAAGCTTTTATTATCCTCCTTTACATTCTTGGCTAGTTTCCTTCATACCTCATCTTCTCTTCCACGTGAGTTGCTGCTTGACCCCCTGAGTTACTCCAACACTTTGTGTCTATCTTCGGTATAAACCAGCATCCGCAGTTCCTTTCTACACACCAGAGACCCGGGTTTGATCCTGACCTCGGGTGTTGTCTGTGTGGAGTTTTCATTGGAGTTTGATCGTGTGAAACTGTTTCTTTTTCAAAATGTATGGAATAAAGAACTGAACTTCAAAACTGTCAGATTATTGTAAAACCCTGATATCTTCCAACCTTAGAATGTGGTTGGCTCTTTTCTGCCATGTAAAGTAATAAGTTATTTAATTTTAACAAAGACTTAAATCTGCCAATCTATGAGTACCATTGTGTACTGCCCTAGCACCATGGCATGGATACATCCATAGATATACATGGATGTCTCTTCTCAGACATCAATGGAAATTAAAGTCTATAACAGCCGTTGGCCAGTCCCTTAGTAAATTCAATACTGTCCATTGAAACCACCTGTTTGAACCACATCAGTTGACCAAAGTCTACACAGTAAAATAGAGACGTCCCTGATTTGGGACACAGTTTCACTGTTCATATCCCTTCATTTTCACTTCCTCCACAGCCAAGCAATGGACCATTATGGGCTCCTTTGTTATCGGGACCAACTCTGAATTGCTTTGCACCTTTTCATATGTCTAGTATCCCTCTTCCCTGGCTCTCAGTCAGAAGAAGGATCTCGACCCAAAACGTCATGTCTTCCTTTTCTCCATAGATGCTGTCTGACCTGCTCAGTTGCTCCAGCATGTTATGTCTATCTTCGGTGTAATGCAGCATCCTCAGTTTCTTTCTACTCACCTGATCTGTCACATTTCTATATTGATTCTGCATTCACAAACCTTCATGATTTCTGATTAAATCTAGGCACTGGATTCTCTTTCTCATTGCTACTTATTGCCCTCTGTCAACTGATGAACGACTGAGGGGAAAATGTCAGTGGCGTTCCAAATCATCAATTTTGATCTGTATTTATTGAAATCACTAAGCACAGCAAAAGATCCGAAAGTATTCTGGATGAGGAACTTCAATGTGCATCAACATCACTAACCATGTGTAGTTTCATTTAGTTTAGAGATACAGCAGGGAGTCCGAGCTGGGAGAATTTACACTTACACCAAGCCAATTAACCTACAAACCTGTACGTCTCAGGAATGTGGGAGGAAACCGAAGATCTCGGAGAAAACCCACGAGGTCACAGGGAAAACGTACAATCTCCGTACAGACAGCATCTGTAGTTAGGATTGGACATGTGCAGTAAGACAGACATTCCTTGTCACTCGCAGGTAACCTGAAATTGAGCCTCAGGCCACGCTCTGGGTAAGTTGTTAATGGCAATCATATCTCCAAAAGCAGTTCAGGGGTCTACTGGCGCTGTAAGGGAGCAAGTCTATCGCTGCCACCACCATGCTGCAATGTTGCTGACTGTCTACGCTTAGTCCACTCCGACCAGCAAGCAGCACGACGCCAGTTCTATCCTACACACACTCCCAGCGAGCAGCGGGCCGGGACACCTGCCGCGGACAGACGACGGAGGAGGATGGTGTCTGGCCAAGGTGGATGGGCCACGTCGACAAGAACAAAGGGGAACCCGGTGAAAGGGGGGGGGGTGGCGCACCGAGAATATAGGGCGACCCAGCGTGGGGAGAGGGTGGGTATGGCAACAAAGAAGGAATGAGTACTTTTTGAAACTTTGCCAGCCTCTTTGTGGTGCCTCTTTTGTGTACTTTGCATGCTAAACAAAGATTTGCATGATACATAGCTTGGTACAAGTGGCGATAAAGTATCATCATCTTCATCTTCATTGTGCACGTTCGCATCTAAACAAGACGGAACAAATACAGGTGAGTAACCTAGTTATCTTAATCCTCACCAGGTTTACTGGCAACAGGTATGGCTGCCCTTGGTTTTAATGCTCACTGCAAAAATATTAAATGCTAACAATAATCTTCTTTGTGTTTCACAGCTCCTCCACTCTGCCAGGCGTGTTAGAATAAGAATGGTTCACGCTGCTCAAAATTAACAATCAACACTTAACATAGAAACACAGAAAATAGGTGCAGGTGTAGGCCATTCGGCCCTTCGAGCCAGCACCACCATTCAATATGATCATGGCTGATCATCCAAAATCATATCCCTTGATTCCGTTAGCCCTAAGAGCTAATTTTAACTCTCTTGAAAACATCCAGTGAATTGGCCTCCACTGCCTTCTGTGGCAGAGAATTCCACAGATTAACAACTCTCTGGGTGAAAGAAAGTTTTTCCTCATCTCAGTCCTAAATGGCCTACCCCTTATTCTTAAACTGTGACCCCTGATTCTGCATCATCAGGAACATTTTCCCTGCATCTTGCCTGTCCAATCCCTTAACAATTGTATATGTTTCTATAAGATTCCCTCTCATCCTTCTAAATTCTAGTGAATACAAGCCCAGTCGACCAATTCTTTCATCATATGTCAGTCCCACCATCCCGGGAATTAACCTGGTGAACGGTCATCTTACCAGTGATGCCCATACAATGTAAGTTCTTGAACTGAGTGAGTGAACTGCTTATGGAGATATGATTGCCAGTAACAACTTACCCAGAGTGTGGCCTGGGGCACAATTTCAGGTTACCTATGGGTGACAAGGAGCTTCAGCCTTATTACACATTTTCATTATTGATACTTCTATTCCAAACTCCAAGTACGAGCATACCCTTGACCAGATTCTCTCACAGATAAAACTTGCACTCTCAGCTTAACCTTCAAATTTATCAGCATTGCTTCAACAATATTTCAAAGTTTCGAGTGTACTAACCTTGACTTATCAATTGGAATTGTTACAAAATGTGTACTTTATAAACCCTGATAAATCCTGTTCTTTCACTTGGGGAAACAGTGAAATAATAAAATGCATTGCAGCCTGTGTTTAATCCTCGTCAGTAACTCAAAGCCTTCATCACAAGGCAAAGGAAATTTGTCATGTCTCCAATGTTTCTTACCAATTTCTACACTGCATCGTAGAAAGCATCCTATCTGGATGTATCACAGCTGGCCATGGCAACTGTACTTCCCAAGATCATAAGAAGTAACAGCAGCCCAGTCCGTCACACAAACCAGCCTCCTGCCATCGATCAACTCCATCTATACTTCACCCTGCTTCAGGAAAGCAGCCAACATAATCAAAGTGCTCTCACACCCCGCTCATTCTCTCTGCTCTCCTCTCCCGTTAGACACACGGTACTAAAGCTTGAAACTATGGGCCACCAGATTCAGAAACAATTTATTTTCCATGGCTCTCAGACTTTTGAATGTGTTCCCTCATATACTGGGAATAAATTTCCCGATCTTCCAATCTCTCTCGTTGCGGCCCTTGCACTACATTTATCTGCACTTTCTCTATATGGAATGGGCCCATCAGCCAACTATGTTGAAGATAGACACGAAATGCTGGAGGAACAGGCAGCATCTCTGGAGAGAAGTAATGGGTGACGTTTCGGGTCGAGACCTTTCTTCAGACTGAGAGTCAGGAGAAAGGAAGACGAGAGATATAGATGGTGATGTAGAGAGATTTCGAACAAATGAATGAAAGATGATCAAGGTATGTCCATGCTGACCTTTTTACCCATCTCCGCTAATCCCATTTGCCCACATTAGGACCACATCCTTAGTGTCAGCTACATGGCACAAAAATAGGCCTTTCAGCCCAACTTGTCCATGTCAAGATGTTTAGCTAAGCTTATTTTTGCCTCCATTTCTCTCATATAGCTCTAAACCTTTACTCTCCATGTCCCTGTCGTGTTTTACCTGTCTCTCTATATTCCGACCAGCCTCTGTATGAATAGTTGTCCCTTGGGTCCCTTTTAAATCTTTCCCCTCTCACTTCATATCTGTGCCCTCCTGCTTTAGATTGCCGTACCCTGAGAAAAGTCCTGAGACCCTTCACCTTAACCAAGCCCATCATGATTGTATATACCTCTATAAAGCCCATGTGGGCTGAAACTGTGGACCTCATGGATAATTACGCACAAAATCAAGGTTGACACAAGATGATACAAAAACTTGAAAAACATTTGACTAGATTCAGGAACAACTTTATTCTCATCTGTTACCAGACTACCAATAAATTAGGAGGTGGTCCCAATCCTCCAACCTGCCTGAATTGTGGGCGTTGGACTTTTTCTCTGTTACGGTAATGCTACAATGCTGTAAAACTTTAATTTGCACTCTGGTATTTTTCTCTTTGCACTACCTGCTGTCCTTGATGTATATGGCATGATTGTACTCACGTATAATATGATCTGAATAGCACCCAGACACAAGCTTTTCACTATGCTTTAGTATATGTGATAATAATAAACCAATACCAATGTCAGACTCATTCGCTGTACTTTTCTGGCTTGTCCTCGCAGCCTTTCTTAAATAAAGGCATAACATCAGCCTCCATCCAGTCTCACTAGACTTCAGCTGTGGCCAAGATGCTGCAAATATCTCAGCTAGGATTTCTGCAATTTCTTCCCTCTTTCCTTGACACACTTGTTTACGTATGGGAATTATCCACCATAGTATGCTTTAAGGCCTCCTCTTTTGTAATGTGTATATGGCAAACAATAATAATTTATACACTGGAGGAATATTCACTTATGAGCTTGTTTATCTCTTGTGTCTCCACATAAGGTGTAGATGGCCACATTGATCCTTAAGCAGACTTACTCTCTCCCTAGTTAATACACTTGCTATTTAATATACTCCGTCTGTGCCTGGCCTAGTTATGTTCCTGTCTAAATGCCTCTTAAATGTAGCTTCCTAACTACATTTAAACTTAGTTTTAATGTAACTTCTCAAAGCCAATCTAATTGTACTTCCTTTACTGAAGCTGTACCGCCATCCAGCAAGACCAAGAGGGCAGCCACCTTCAAGGCATGTGTAAGGCAGGGATCTTCCACATGAAGAGAAAGCCTAATGTATAGGAAGGAGCTTCAGATTCTGGTTTAAATCAAGGGTAGACACAAAATGCTGGAGTAATTCAGCGGGACAGGCAGCATCTCTGGATAGAAGGAATGGGTGATGTTTCGGGTCGAGCCCCTTCTTCAGATTGAGTAAGGGAAGAGGGAGATACAAAGATAAGGACGTGTAAGGTGTGAAAACAAGCAAAAGGGGGTTAGATCGAGGATAATGTAGCATGGATCATTGTTAGCTGGGAGAAAGTAACAACAAAGTAAACAGAGATAAAATGTAAACGAGGACAATCAGACTAGCCGGAGAACTGGGAAGAGGGAATGGATAGAGAGAGGGGGAAAGCAAGGGTTACTTGAAGTTAGAGAAGTCAATATTCACACAGTTGGCATGTATGCTGCCCAAGTGCTGTTCCTCCAATTTATGCTGGGCCTCACTCTGACAATGGGACAGAATTGGTGTTGCTTATTTAAATCCCTCTAATTGGATTTGTCCCCCTGCCACTGTATGAAAGACTTCTGATCAGTTACTAAAGGATGGCTCAGCGGCACAGCAGGTAGTGCTGCTGTCTCACAGTACCAGTAGCCCAGGTTTGATCCTTTCATCCATTCCTGTCTGGATACTTAGAGTTTGTACATTCTCCATGTGGTCAGGTGTGCTGCTCGAGTTCCCTCTCACACCTAAAGATGAGCTGGGTGTCCATTGAAGAGCTCTGGA
This sequence comes from Leucoraja erinaceus, assembly GCF_028641065.1. NCBI lineage: Eukaryota > Metazoa > Chordata > Chondrichthyes > Rajiformes > Rajidae > Leucoraja > Leucoraja erinaceus. The sequence goes on from NC_073390.1 coordinate 12,255,512, forward strand.
AGAAAATTTAATTTGATAGAAATCAGAAGAAAATCTCCCTTTTGGCACACAGTTCGAATATGACAAAAATATTCTTCATTTGCTTTGGATAAGCACAAGCACGAAATATTGTCAACATCCAGGATAAAGCAGCAAATTTCATTGACACCCCACATTTTACCCTAAATATTCACTGACCCCACCATTTGGAATGCAGTGTCTATATATTCAACATTCATTGTTTTCTTATTTCAGTCTTTCCTGTTGGGGTCTTAGCCCCTGCAGTAACAAATAGATGTTTAAAAGTCAATAATGATATTTATACATGGACAAATGAAAAACATATAAAGGGTCACATAACTAACAGAATTACTATTTTCATGGCGAGAATGTCTTGGGGTTGTGGGGAGATGGAGATGTGTGCAGACGTCCTAATCTATTTGGAGAATGGTCAAACCTTAAATTTACACCTCCAAATTTTCCTGTTATAAAATCGAATACAGTAGATTCAGTTAATCAGTAAATTCAATTATCTTCCAAAAAAATCTTCCGCACCATAGTGAATTTAATGGTTTAGCAAACATATGACTAATTGCTTGTGAGGAATTCATTAAGCATGTCTTGATTTTGATTCTGCCAGACACTTGGTTGTTTGTTGGTCTATTAAGCACACATATTTCTAAAATAATCTTGGGTTTATGTTTCATCCTGGAATATTTTATGCACACACACTCTTGCTTGCCTCATATGCATCTTTAATTGCATCTCATCACACACACATAATTAGGTTTTTGCCAATACAACATGGATAAAACAGCAAGAAAGTAGGTGGTAGGCAGTGCAGCAATTAACACTGCTGTCTTCTAGATCCAGTGATCTGGGCTTGATCTTAAGCTTGTGCGTTATTTGTGTGTGTAATTTGCACATTCTCCCTCTAACCAAGTCAGTTCCCATTTCCTCATCCCAAAGACATGCTCGTAAGTTAAATGGCTACTGTAAATTACCTCTTTGTGTAGGTTAATAGCAAAATAGATCATGTGGATATTAACATGCATGTGTGAGAGAGAATGAGCACAGGAGAAATTAGGGAACACAGGGAGAATATGCACAATGGGATTGCTCTCTGAGAGCCTGCATGGACCTATTGCCAAAATATTTCTTTGCGTATTGTTATAAGCGTAGATTAAATTTTTGAATACAAATGGTTATTGTGCCCTGAATTACATTCATTTTGTAACTCTTTATCTTCATGAGCTTTTTGCTCATATTTATTTGTATATTGAGAAATGTGTTTAGGGAGCACTAATGAGGTGAGGACATACACCATGTATGGTGGGATCTTTGAGAGTATTGAGGAACAGAGTGACGTTCCATAAACCCAAGACCATTTTAGAAATGCATATGCTTGGTAGACCAATGTGGTGGAATGCCTTGCATTGAAGGTGGCAATGCAGGTGGATAAAGTGGTTAGGAAGCCTTATGAGATACTGGCTTTCAGGAGTCAGGAAAGAGAACATAGAAGCCTGGAGGAAAAAATAAACTGCTAAAGGAACTTGACTGGTTGAGCAGCATCTGTGGGCGACAAGGAATTGTAAATGTTACAGGTCGAGACCCTGCAACAGGACCAGAACCAGAAATGTTGTCAATTCCTTTCCTTTCACAGATGCTACTTGACCCAGTGAGTTCCTCCAGACGTTTGTTTTTTGCTCCAGATTCTAGTATCTGCAGTCACTTCACCAACTTTATAAAACCTTGGTCTGATCTCAGCTGGAGTTGGTCAGACCTCAGTTCTGGTCACAGACATATGAAATACATATGTTAGGACTGAACAAGGTGCAAAGAAGATGCACGAGGATGTTGGCTGGGATGAAGCAGTTCATTACTAAGGCAAAAAACTAGATCTGATCTCCCTGGAGCAGAGTTTAAAAGGGGACATGATTAAGATATGTACAATTAGGAGGGATATATAAAGGATGTACTGCAGGAAACATTTCTACACATGAGAAATAGATAAAACGAGACAACATTGTTACAGGGTGATGAAGTAAAGACTTAGAGAGGATACAAGGTTGTTCTTTACCCAGTGAGTGGTTAGTACCTGGAATGCACTGTTTGAGAGAATGGTTGAACCTGGGACACCAACAGCATTTAGAAACATAGAAAAATAGAAAATAGGTGCAGGAGGAGGCCATTCGGCCCTTCGAGCCTGCACCACCATTCAATATGATCATGGTTGATCATCCAACTCAGTATCCTGTACCTGCCTTCTCTCCATACCCCCTGATCCCTTTAGCCACAAGGGCCACATTAAACCCCCTCTTAAATATAGCCAATGAACTGGCCTCAACTACCTTCTCTGGCAGAGAATTCCAGACACTCACCACTCTCTGTGTGAAAAATGTTTTCCTCCTCTCGGTCCTAAAATATTTCCCCCTTATCCTTAAACTGTGACCCCTTGTTCTGGACTTTCCCAACATTGGGAACAATCTTCCTGCATCTAGCCTGTCCAACCCCCCAAGAATCTTGTAAGTTTCTATAAGATCCCCCCTCAATCTTCTAAATTCTAGCGAGTACAAGCCGAGTCTATCCAGTCTTTCTTCATATGAAAGTCCTGACTTATCCAGACAATTTAAGAATTGTCTAGATAGGTTTTCTAGGCATCGAGGGTTATGGAGTTGTGCTCGGTGATGGGACTAATGCAGCAGTTGACATGGACAAGTTGGGCCAAATAGCCTGTTTTTATGCCATACGATTCTGATGCTATGATTAAATTACTAGAAAAATTAGCATTTAAGAAACTAATGCAAAAGTTGCTAAGGACCCGATGGTCTACACCCTCAGGTTTTGAAGGTGGTGGTTGTACTGTTTGTCATCTTCAAAAATCCTACAGATTCCAGAATAGTTCCACATTATAGAAAGTAGCAAATATAGCTCCACCATTAGAATAAACAGGAAGAGGGAAACATGTCAACTATAGACCAGTTCATCTGAAATCAGTAGCTGGGAATATGCTGGAATCCATTTTTGTCAAAGTGGTAACAGAGTACTTAAGAACTAACAGGTGAACTTTCCCGAGGTGTCTTGGGCCTAACTCAATGAACCACTAGTGCCCACTTGATAACCCCAATGATATACTTGCATCTTCATGATTAGTTTGTATGTGCTTGTTAACATGTTGACAGCATGTTATTGCATATGGAGTTAGTTATTGTGGGGGCGCTGCAATGGCGGCAGCCCTGTCAGCAGCACGTTAGTTTTTTCAACTTTTTTAATTTTTTTAGTATGTTTTAAAGTATGTTTTTAATGTTTCTTTGTGTGTTTTGTGTTGGGGGGGGGGGGGTGTGGGGGGTGTGAGGGGGAAACCGCTTCGGTCGCCTCCTCCATGGAGAGGCGACTTTTTCCAGGTCGCCTCCCCGTGGCCTAACAGCAAGGATTGGCACGGCCTTTCCCGGAGACGCGCTTGGGACTTCAGCGGCGGGCACGGCGTGGACTCTCGGCGTGGAGTGGGCAAGCCCTCGCTGGGGCTCACTGGAGGGGAGCGCTCCGTTTCGCTGGCCCGGGGCAGCCGGCAGCCTGAAGCCGCGGTCTGCACAGCTCCAGCTGGCGCGGCGTCTACAGGGGAAGAAGAAGCCATCACTGCCGGCCCGAGGCCAACTTCTACCGCAGGCCCGGCGTGAACTTACCATCACCCCTGGAGGGGAGCTTCGACCGCCGACCCTGCAGTCTGCCGTGCTTCTGTCTGCGGCGCGGTGGGGACTTTAAATCTTTGACCGCCGGCCTGCGGCCTACACCAACTTAAAGCTGGTGGGGAAGAGCCGACTCTGGACTTACACCTTGTCCTTTTACCATCTGGACGCCCGCAGCAACGGCTGTGGAGGGTTGAGGTCCCGACAGTGGGGGAAAATGTAGGAGGACTGGCCAAATTGTGTGCCTTCCACCATAGTGATGAATGCTGTGGTGGATGTTTATGTTACATTTTTATTGTGTTTTTGTGTATGTTCTTTATAATTGTACCGCTGCTGACATATTCATTTCACTTGCACTTCACGTGCAATGTGACAAATAAACCGTATTGTATTGTTGTTGTTGTAGCATAAGTGTGTATAAGAAGTTTAGATACTACTTTGGCTTTGGGCTTGGCTTTCTTGGTTGAGTGCTTATTCTGGTTTTACAGCACACGTACTCAGTGTTTTTAATAGTAATTGGGCAGAATCAACATGGAATTATGATAAAAGAAATTATGCTTGGCAAACAAATACAATTTGTATTCAGCTTGAATATGACTCATTCAACTGAGGTCATTGTACTATTGTGAGCTTCTGAGACGATGCTTTCAAATTGACTCAAAGGACGTGAAAACTGCAAATCACTGTACTTAAAATTCCATATGTTTTGCACATTGATTTGGGTGAAAATGCAATTAAAAAAACACAATAGATTTGAACTTTGACTGTTACCTGGATCTTAAATAGGATGAAAAAAGAAGCAAAGTGCTGGAGTAACTCAGCAGGTCAGGCAGTATCTCTGGAGAACAAGGATTGGCGATGCTTCAGGTTGGGAGCATTCTTTAAACTGTGGGGAGAGGAAAAAAACGGGAAGAGAGGAGGGGCTTAACAACATGTGGCAGGTAATAGGTGAATACAGGTGAATTCAAAGGTGTATACAGGTTTCATTACAAAGAAGAAGAAAGATGCTAACTGGAGAATGAGGCGACCATGGCTGACAACGGGAGTCAGAGACAGCATAAAACTATCTTTAAGGCATATAACATTGCATAATGCCTTTTCTTTAAGGCATAATATAACTGCAAAGATTAGTGGGAAGCCAGAGGATTGGGAAGCTTTTAAAAACAGAAGGTAACTAAAAAGGCAATACGGGGAGATGAAATATGAAAGTAAGCTAAAAGAGGAAAGGAAAAGTTTCTTCAGATATATAAAGAGTAAGAAAGAGGCAAGTGTAGACGTTGGACTGCTGGACAATGATGCTGGAGAAGTGATAATGGGGAATAAAGAAATGGCATAGGAATTGAATAACCTTTTTTTGCATCAGTCTTCACAGTGTAAGCCAACAGCAGCATGCCTGAAACTCAAAAGGGTCAGGGGGTGGAAGTTAGTGTAGTGACTATGGCTATTGCTAGGGAGAAGGTGCTTGGGAAGCTCAATGGTCTGAGGTAGATAAGTCTGTACCTCAGTGTTCTGAAAGAGGTGGCTTCAGAGATTTTGGAGTTATTAGTTGTGATCTTTCAAGAATCACGAGAGTCAGGAGGGGTTCTAGATGATTGGAAAATTGCAAATGTTACTCCCTTGTTCAAGAAGGGAGCAAAGCAGAAGAATGGAAATGATAGGCCGGTTAGCCTGACTTCAGCGGTAGTTAAGATTTTAAAGTCCATTATAAAGGATGAGGTTTCTGAGTAATTAGAAGCTCATAACATAGGCCGAAGTCAGCATGTGAAAGGGAGATCTTGCCTGATGAACCTTTAGGAATTCTTTGAGAAGGTAAATAGCAGAACAGCCAAAGGGGAGTCAGTGGATGTGGTTTACCTGGATTGTCAGAAGGCCTTTGATAAGGTGGCACACGTGAGGCTGCTAAAGAAGATGAGAGACAGTGGTATCAGTGGGAAGATATTACCATGGACAGCAGGTTGGCTGGATGGCAGAAGGCATAGATGGCAATAAAGGAGGCTTTTTCAGGTTGGCTGCCAGTGACTAGAGGAGTTCCACAGGGGTCGGTGCTGGGGCCGCTACTCTTCATGTTGTATATTAATGATTTGGACGAGGGGATTGAAGACTTTGTGGCCAAGTTTGCAGATGATACAAAGATATGTGGAGAGGCAGGTAGTGTAGAGAAAACAGGGACTCTGCAGAAGGACTTGGACAGGTTGGGGCAGTGGGCAGAAGTGGGCAGAGCGGCGCCGGTTGGAGCTCCAACCCCGGCAACTCTACCCCTGGCTGCGCGGCTCCAAATCCAGCGACGCTCCGCGATGTTGTGTGTCGGCGGCCACAGCGCTCCGGAGCTTGCCGCACGGCGACCCGGTAAGGCATTGCCCGCTCCCCGCTGGTTTCCCAGCGCTGCGACGCTGCCGACTCCCGACATTTGCGGAGCTGGGGCGTCCGGCCGCGGGCCGCGCTGGATTTGGAGCGCCTCGCAGCCAGGGGTAGAGTTGCCGGGGTCGGAGCTACAACTGGCGCCGCCTGCAGCCCCAACGGCCACAGCGCTGCGGAGCTTACTGCACGGCGACCCGGTAAGGCATTGACCGCTCCCCGCCTCTCCGACCAGGTAGGGGACTAAGAATTAAAGTTTACCCCTTCACCCCCCCTTCACATAAAAGCCCTCCAAACTAACTGACTAACATTTAAGCAATGATTTACAGATGTTTAAGCGTCTCCCGGTCTCCAGGGAGGAGGCAGCCACTACAGTAGTACAGACCTGGGTTGACCGCGGGTCGTTTTGGGTCAAGTTTGGCGCCAAACGCGAGCTTTGGTGCGCAGACGACATCTGGAAAAAATGGCCGGTTTTCGGAGCTTTTCGGTTTCTGGAACACCGGATAAAAGGTTGTGCACCTGTAGGAATAAAGGTGCAGATTATTTTCTAAACTGGGAGAGAATTCAGAGGTGCAAAGGGACTTGGGAGTTCTGGTGCAGGATTCCCAAAAGATTAATTTGCAAGTTGAATCGGTAGCAAGGAATGTGAATACAATGCTAGCATTTATTCCGATAGGGCTAAAATACAAAAACAAGGATGTAATGCTGAGGCTTTATATGACACTGGTCAGGCCATAGTTGGAGTATTGTGAGCAGTTTTGTGCTCCATATCTGAGGAAGGAAGGGCTGATATTGGAGTGGAGGTTCATGAGAAGAATCCCAGGGATGATTGGGTTAACATATGATGAGTATTTGAAGGCACTGGGGCTGTACTCACTAAAGTTTAGAAGGATAACGGGGGACCTTGTTGAAACGTACTGAATTGTTAAATGCCTGGAGAGAGTGGATGTGGAGAGGATGTTTCCACCAGTGGAAGCGTCTAGGACCAGAGGCCATAGCTTCAGAGCAAAAGGACATATCTTTAGAAGGGAGATGAGGAGGAATTTTTTTAGTCAGAGGGTGGTGAATTTGTGGAGGTCAAGTCAATGAATATTTTTAAGGTGGAGATTGATAGGTCTTGATTAGTAAGGGTGTCGGGGGTTATGGTCAAGGCAAAAGAATGGGGTTGAGAGGGAAAGCTATCAGCCATGGTTTAATGGCGGAGAAGACTTCATGGGCCGAGTGGTCTAATTCTGGACATAACTTATGAACTTATGAATTTACTCGTGAGGGTTTTTGATTGATAGGCAGATGGTTGGATACAGGCCAGGGATAAAAAGAGAAGGTGTGAAACAAAAGGATCGAAGAGTTACAAATTGTGAAGCTAGAGGAATGAATGGAGGTGAAGGGGCCAAGGAGGGGAGAAATACATGCAACTCCAGATGGGGCATAGGGGAGGGGTGGGGGTGGAGAAAGGTGGTGTGGGTGAGAATAGAGAGGGGAGATTTGTAGTTACCTGAAAGTGGAGAGTTCAATGTTCATACCATTGGGTTCAAAGCTACCAAGCGGAATATGAGGTGCTGTTCCTCCAGTTTGCATGTGGCCTCACTCTGGCAATGGAGGATGCCCAGGACAGATATGTTAGTATGGGAATGCGAAGAGGAGTTAAAAAGATTAAAGATCAACGCTTGGTCTGGTCGATGTACAAGATGACCAAGATGACCAAGTTGACTTCCGTTATGGCAGAAATTGTGAGATTCCTTTTAAAGCCTAGCTGTGATTGTGGACGCAGCCCAGACCATCACACAAACCAACCTCCCATCTATTCACTCCATCTACACTTCACACTGCTTCAGCAAGGCCACCAGCATAATCAAGGACGAGTCTCACCCCGGTCACTCCCTCTGTTTCCCTATCCAATCAGGCAAAAGTGTGAAAACGCACACCTCCAGAAACAGGGACAGTTTCTTCCCAGCTGTTATCAGGCAACTGAACCGTCCTATCTCCAACTAGAGAGCGGTCCTGAGCTACCATCATCTACTTATTGGAGACCCTTGGATGATCTCTAATCAGCCTTTTCTGGACCTTATCTCGCACTAAATATTATTCCATGCATCCTGTATCTGTACACTGTGAGCTCCTTGAATGTAATCATGAATAGTCTTTCCGCTGACTGGATAGCACGCAACAAAAAGTATATTCACTGTAACTCATTGCATGTGACAATAAACTAAACTAAACTAAACTAAACTAAGTTAAACTGGACTAAACTAAACTAGAATTGAAAATGCTGAGTTGTGCAATCGTGATATTAAATACTAGTTCTGGTTGCCTGGGAATAATGAAATACGTTGCATTTGGGCTTGTTGAATATCAGTGTAACAATGAAACAATTTATCTGCACAACCATTGGCAGGCATCAGATGGCAACTGCGTTGCAGTTAGAGGTTTCAACACGATTGAATTAAGTTTGAAATTAATGCAATGCCATTGCAAAATTCAACAGTTCAAGCAATTTAAATAAAGTAGGGATTTTTAAAATCTGCTCTTTTTTCATTGATTAAGAAATTGAATTTTCCAATTTGCCCTATTGAATGCCACGACATTTTTTGGTGTTGTTTTGCAGCTGTTAAAAGTAATTTGTAACTTTTTTCACTCAAGGCTGCACAAAGACTTTAGATAACACAACTTCCTGGCATTGATGTTAGAGGCACACAGGGAGGTATGCAAGACTCACCACCTCCTTGTAGGTTTTTGAAAGTGCGTTTTGAGCAAGTCATTGTTTACTATGGTGTCCTTCTGCTGAACGTAAGTAACCTTGTTATATATTATTTCACAACAGTTGTATCTGTAAGTTTGAGAAGAAGCAATAGTCGCAAGTAATTGATTGAAGTGGTTTGACAGATACAGGAGCGAGTAAGATGAACTGTCTCTTCCAATTTCTTACAACTAAGTTTCGATGCATGCTATGGGCTCCAGAGCTTACTCACATTAGAGGGAAAAGTAATATGGATAAAAAGTTCTGACAACTTAGTTTAGTTGTTTTGAGTGCATGACTGATATTGAATCTCAGGGAGGAGGTAGTGGAGAGGAATTAGAGGTTGTTCTAGTTGATGGTGTGAGGGTTGAAGGGAGGGGTTCGCTGTGGTGAGGCAGGGAAACTGGAACCAGAGTGGTTTATAACAAATAGTTACTCAGGGGGAAGTTACAGTATAATTCAGAAGCATATTAAAAGAGATTTCAAGAAAGAAGAATATAACAAGTTACTGGATCATTAAGATTTCGCTAAATCCATATGGCTGTCAACAGTCAAAGGCATAAATCCAAAGAGCTGAATGTTTTTTATCTGTTGTCCCGGAGTTTCTGACAGATCTGAGATAAAATGTATGCTCACTGTCAAATATTGCCAACCGCCTCTACTTCCGAAGGTCAGGACAGTAATTCACGGGATCTTTGAATTGCTGTGAGTTCTCGTAATCTATTTCATCCAACATGGAATTTAAAGAGTTTACTTTGTGCTTAAAAACTGTGCTGAAATATTCTGCAGACTTTCCAAATTGTTCCACACATCTGTCTTAATAGATAGAAACACACAAACTCAAGACATGAAATTGTTAAAGATCCATATTTGACGCTTGGAAGGGATCTGTTGGGAGAGCAGCAGGGATCCACTGGAGAGCAAGAACTACAGATCCAACAAGAAGATGGAAACTGAGAGTTACACTGACCCTGCCAATAGCTACATTTTGGAGAGAAACTATGAGTTTTGTGGACATAAGCTGTGGATCAGTCAAAGCGCTGATTCCGTGCTTGCATCTTCCAGTTTTATATGGGATGCTGTAAGTATACTAATCTGCTGCTAATTCAATGATTGCTAAGCTTGTTGTTGCTTTCAAATATATAAAAGAAAAGTCTGGATCAATAGGTCTGTGTTCTGCATTGCACGTTTTTACAAACAGCTTAATATTGGTGAAAAATAATACAGATTATTCATTGCAAAAGGATTTGAGTATAGGAGCAGGGAGGTTCTACTGCAGTTATACAGGGTCTTGGTGAGACCACACCTGGAGTATTGCGTACAGTTTTGGTCTCCAAATCTGAGGAAGGACATTATAGCCATAGAGGGAGTGCAGAGACGGTTCACCAGACTGATTCCTGGGATGTCAGGACTGTCTTATGAAGAAAGACTGGATAGACTTGGTTTATACTCTCTAGAATTTAGAAGATTGAGAGGGGATCTTATAGAAACTCTTAAGGGGTTGGACAGGCTAGATGCCCCGATGTTAGGGAAGTCCAGGACAAGGGGTCACAGCTTAAGGATAAGGGGGAAATCCTTTAAAACCGAGATGAGAAGAACTTTTTTTCACACAGAGAGTGATGAATCTCTGGAACTCTCTGCCACAGAGGGTAGTTGAGGCCAGTTCATTGGCTATATTTAAGAGGGAGTTAGATGTGGCCCTTGTGGCTAAGGGGATCAGGGGGTATGGCGAGAAGGCAGGTACGGGATACTGAGTTGGATGATCAGCCTTGATCATATTGAATGGCGGTGCAGACTCGAAGGGCTGAATGGCCTACTCCTGCACCTAATTTCTATGTTTCTATGTTTCTATTATAACACATTTAAATATTTAGTTTAGTTTAGAGATACAGCTCAGAAACAGGCCCTTTGGCCCCCTGAGTCCGCGCCGACCAGAGGTCCCCGCACAAAAGCCAGCTGGTGACTCACACTCGCCCAGGATGATCTCTCTGTCCCCTAACTCCTGTTACCTTCCCATGAAGCCGTCCATAAGCTCAAGGACCAAAATCTCAGTTTTACTTTACTTTAGACTTTAGAGACACAGTATGGAAACAGGCCCTTCGACCCACGGAGCCCCACGTCGACCAGCGATCACCCCGTATACTAACACTATTCTACACACTAGGGCCAATTTACAACTTTTCACCAAAGCCAATTAACCTACAAACCTGCACGTCTTTGGAATGTGGGAGGAAACCGGAACATCCAGAGAAAACCCGCGCAGGTCACAGGGAAAACGTGCAAACTCCACACAGACAGCACCTGTAGTCAAGATCGAACCCGGGTCTCTGGCGCTATAAGGCAGCAACTCTACCACTGTGCCACTATGCTACCACATAACTTTGATTTGATTTGGCATGGTATAGCCTGATAAACTCAAGATCATTAAGTTTGTGTACACAAAGGAACTGAAGATGCTGGTTTGCAAAAACAAAAGATACCAAATGATGGTATTTCCCATCTGGTCAGGCAGTCAAGACTGGAGAACATTTTGTTGTCTCTGTACTGTACACTGCACAATGACAATAAAGATTGAATCTGAATCTGAATCTGAATCTGAGAACATGGATAGGCGATTTTTCGGGTTGGGACACTTCTTCAGACTAATGAAGGATACCAACCTGAAACATTGCTTATCCATGTTCTCCAGAGATGCAGCCTAACCCGCTGAGTTCAGAGAGTCACACAGCATAGAAACAGGCCCTTTGGCCCAACTTGCCCAAGCCAGCCAAGATGCCCCTGCAATGCTAGTCCACTGATAAACACAAAATGCTGGAGTAACACAGCAGGTCAGTAACTCAGCATCTCTGGAGAACATGGATAGGTGAAGTTTGAGTCTGAAGAAGGGTTTTGACCCAAAACATCATCTAACGATGTTCTCCAGGGATGCTGCCTGACCCATTGAGTTGTTCCAGCACTTGGTGTCTTATTATGGTCCTAATTTGAACAGAGATATATTGTGTGGATCTAGTTTGTTCCTAGATCAAGGCTTAAGGCTCATTCATTGCCCATTTAATGGTTTTCAGTTGGAATGGCATTACTGGTATTAATGTCACATGTACCTGAATGCAAAAATTGGTTTTGGATAAACCATCTGCACAAGAATACAATCAAATGCTGCAGAATATAATGTTACGGGTACAAAGAAATAGCAGATAAAAGAATGGTTGCAAGTGCTGCAGAGGGATGGGGAATATATTCGTAGCTTATAAGAGATCCGTTCAAGAGTCTGATCGGCACTGAGTTGGCACTGCTGAACAGTGTACCGAGATACGTAGAACTTATAATATGAAGCAGGAAACAGGCCATTCAACCTAATCTGTTCACATCCCTATTTTTCTCCGAACAAGAAAGCCGTTCTAATTACATTTAACTATCCTGTTCCTTTCATCACTTATTTAATTATAAATGTAGATAATTTCCATCTAAACCACTCACCCCAACTGCTTCAGAACACTCCATGTAACTCCAATTCTGTTTTAATTGTGCACTTTTAAACTTGCCGTAATGGGTTGTGGTTGTGGAAACCTCAATTGCTGGAAAGAATTTGTTTCTGTCTACTCCGTCTCACTCTTTTGGGATTTTAAGCAATGCTAAAACCGTTGCTCATCGTCAGTGGCGGACTGGGTCTAAAAATATTGGTTGCCAGGAGACAAAGGGGCCCCACTTCATCAGGGGCCCACGATATAGGGGGTCCACTTCATCAGGGGCCCACTTGCCATCGGGCAAGCTGACACCCTGGCTGGTCCGCCACTGCTCATCGTGTAAGGAGAGGAATATGCTACCAACATATAAGGAGAGGAAGGCCTGCAATGTGATACCCCATTGATTCAAATACTTTTCCTGATTGCATCAAAGTGCTGGATGAAAAAATAATCAGAGTGCGGTATTGAGGGCTACTGTTCATTATCTCTGATAGGTCATGGGGAAAATGGATGGTTTTTTTTTAACTCGGCACTGAATATGAAACAAACAGTGAGCCCTGCTCCACTGACTAGAAAGAAGCATTGTGGCATGAACAATGTGAAAAACATTCAACATCATTGGACATCTTGGCCAGTGTAGGCAGGTTGGGCTGAAGGGTCTGTTTCCATGCTGCATCAATCTATCACTCTAAGTGTTGTTAGAGTGGTGCTCATCCAAACAAGTGGGGAATATTCAACCATGCTCCTGACTTGTGTCTTGTAGATGGTGGACAAGCATTGCATTGACAGGTGAGACACTAGATACAGGGCATCAGCCTCTGACCTATGCTAGCAGTTGTGTCTTGATAAAGTGCAGTGAATTGAATGGGCTAAAGACTAGTTTCTGTGATGGCCACTGAGATTTTCTTCTTGTGCAGGAGTAGGCCATTCGGCCCTTCAAGCCAGCACCCCCATTCAATGTGATCATGGCTGATCATCCCCAATCAGTACCCCGTTCCTGCCTTCTCCCCATATCCCCTGACTCCGCTATCTTTGAGCCCTATCTAGCTCTCTCTTGAAAGTATCGAGAGAACCCACCTCCACTGCCCTCTGAGGCAGAGAATTCCACAGATTCACCACTCTCTGTGAGAAAAAGTGTTTCCTCGTCTCCGTTCTAAATGGCTTATTCCTTATTCTTAAACTGTGGCCCCTGGTCTGGACTCCCCCAACATCGGAAACATGTTTCCTGCCTCTAACGTGTCCAAACCCTTAACAATCTTATATGTTTCAATGAGATTCCCTCTCATCCTTCTAAACTCCAGAGGATACAACCCCAGCTGCTCCATTTTCTCAGCATATGACAGTCCAGCCATCCCGGGAATTAACCCTGTAAACCTACACTGCACTCCCTCAATAGCAAGAATGTCCTTCCTCAAATTAGGGGACCAAAACTGCACACGATGCTCCAGGTGTGGTCTCACTAGGGCCCTGTACAACTGCAGAAGGACCTCTTTGCTCCTAAATCACCAGGCTAAATATAGTTGTGAATGTTTGAGCCTTGCCTTTATCATTCACACGTTGGGGCCTGCTAAGCAATGGAATTGCATTAGAACTTCCTCCTATTTAATTGCCCACCACAGTAATTTCTTGCTGTGACAGGATAGAAATCCTTGTCTTGATCTGCCGGTCGGGGATCACTTTATATATTGCATGCTGCGTTTGCCAAGTGACTTTAATTAAACTGTCTTTCCTCACCTTTGGGTGGTTTAGTGGTAACTGTTATAATGATTAGTGGTTTAATTGCTAATTGGAACTGGTTCATTACCTATTATTTCTCAGACATATTATTGCAGACAAACTCCTAAATGTAATCCAGCAATTCATGGCCTTTCAGACATAAGCTGGTCTAGTTGTCCATAAGGCAAATACAAATTATAATGGCTCTCAATTAAAAATCCTACTGGCCTTTACTGCATGGTTGTCTAATTTCTGCACTTCTGTTCCTTTCTGACCTTTCACGTCTGCTAGCAGGGGATGTTTGCACAAATTCCACTGGTGCCTTTAGTCCTTCCCCATCTCTTCTCAATGCATAGTCTCCAGTGCTAGTCTAGCACTTCGTAAAGGCTGGCTCATCATTATAATGACATATTTGATAGATAAAAGTGATTTGATATTACAATGCAGTGAAATTCTCAAAATTGCCAATGATATCATATGCAGAGGTGTGGCAAACAATATTGCAATCAACTGAATGCAAAAGTATGATAGGTGGTAGGATGGAATGAGAATTGCAGATGGAAGTGATACTGTACATTTACCATACAATACAATACAATTTATTTATTGTCATTTGAACCTCAATAAAGTTCAAACAAAATTTGATTTCTGCAGTCATACAACAAGAAAAGCACCAAGACACACAACCAACACAATTTACACAAACATCCATCACAGTGAATCTCCTCCTCACTGTGATGGAAGGCAAAGTCTTGTCTCTCCCCTGTGTTCCATTCTTCTCCCGATGTTAAAGTCCCCGGCGTGCGATGGCAAGTCCCGCGGCCGTTAAAGCCATGCCGGGCGATGTAAGGACCCGCTCCGGGTCATTTTCAACCCCTCAACTCGGGCAGGAGAAGTTGCCGTTGCGGGAGCTCCGAAATAAGGTCTCCCACCAGGGACGCGCGAGCTCCCGATGTCACCATCCACCGGACCTGCGACTGGAACCTCCGAGCAGGTGGGGGTGGGAAGAGGAGTTGAAGACTTTTAGTGGTAACATTCTAAAGAGTGTGGAGGACAAGGGCGGGTGTTAGTGAGGGAGGGGTGATTTGTGTGTGTAGATTTTAGAAGGTGGCCAGACATACCAAGAGGGTGATCTGCAAATCTTATGGGATTTGGGGGCAATATGAAGGCATGCCGTATCGTTACAAATCATAAGTGGAATACTGTGCCCAGTTGTGGTGCCACAGATTTGAAAGGATATGAAGAAGGTGTGGGAAGATTTACCAGAATAGTTTCAGAAATGAGGGATTTTAACTGCGTTTAAATTGGCGATGTTGGGGGTATTCTCCTTGGTGAAAAGCAGGTTGAGCGGAAATATGTGTAGGTTAATGAGACAAAGGAGACTCAAAGACTAGAGGGCATGACTTTAAGGTGAGAGAGGCAAAGTTTAAAGGAGATGTATGGGGCAGATTTATTACACAGAGTGTGATCGGGGGCTGGAACGTGCTGCCACGGTTGGTGGTTGCAGGCCAATACGATAGTGGCATTTAAGAGGGTTTTAGACAGGCACGTGGGTTCGCAGGGATTGGAGGGATATGGATCACGTGGAGGCACAGATATTTTGGACCGAAGGGCCTGCTCCTGTGCTGTATTGTTCGATGTTCTGGACAGAAAAAATATCTGATCCCATGATTTGAGGAAGAAGAACAAGGGGACATAAATATAAGTTTCTGGGAAAGCAATATACGGCAAATATGAGGACGTTATTTTTATTGTTTGGATGATAATGACCTGAAACATGCTGCCTCCTTGGGTGCTGGAAGTGGAGACAATCATTGATTTTAAAAGTAAATTGGAGAGGCACTTCAGGGTAATAAACTTTCAGAGTAACAACAGAATGGGACAGAATGGATTGTTCTTAAAAGAGCCAGCATGGACTCTATGGGCAAATGGCCTCCTGTGCTACAATGACTACATGTGACAATATATTTCATCCTTAACCTTCAAGGACACACTATTCCTCCTGTAATTTTTTGGACACTTCCTGTAAAACTGTAACCGGATACATTTAGTTGCTGACCCTGAGTACCTTACAGCCACGTCATAGTAAGTAAGGGCTGTGCATTCACATGATTCATTCAGTTTCTACGCGTGCCTTTGTATCAAGGACATTTGTGGGCTACATATTGTAACCTATCTTTCCATTGGCAACGTTTATCCCACACATTCACATTTTGTCTGCTATCTTGCATTTGTTGCAGTTTTGAGTTATATCACTAAGTTGGACTGCATAAAGCAGCATTTCTGACCGTTTACTTTCTTTCCTTTATTTTGTTTTTTGAAATATTGTTCGTACTTTGCATTCCCTAGTCTCTCCTTCTGTACTTAACTCAAAGTCCTTGAAACTTACTAATTAATTACAATTATTAAATAATAATAATGGGTTATAGCAAGAGCTGTAGGAGCAGCAGGGTGGCACAGCGGTAGAGTTGCTGCCTTACAGCACCAGAGACCTGGGTTCTATCCTGACTATGGGTGCTGTCTGTACGGAGTTTGTACGTTCTTCCTGTGACCACGTGGGTTTTTTCCGGGTGCACTTCCCGCATTCCAAAGATGTACAGGTTTGTAGGTTAATTGGCTTTGGTTTAAAATGTAAATTGTCCCTAGTGTGTAGAATAGTGTAATGCCCCTGTCCCACTTAGGAAACCTGAACGGAAACCCCTGGAAACTTTGCGCCCCACCCAAGGTTTCCGTGCGGTTCCCGGAGGTTTTTGTCAGTCTCCCTACCTGCTTCCACTACCTGCAACTTCCGGCAACCACCTGCAACCTCTGGGAACCGCATGGAAACCTTGGGTGGGGCGCAAAGTCTCCTGAGGTTTCCGTTCAGGTTTCCTAAGTGGGACAGGGGCATTAGTGTACAGGGTGATTGCTGGTAAGTGCAGACCTAGTGGGCTGCAGGTCATATTTCCGCGCTGTATCTCTAGAGTCTAAAAGTTTAAAGGGCTATTATTACAAACAATGTCCTGCTTTGAAGGAGGCAATTTCTTTTAACTTATTTACGAGACCTTGAAGTTGCAAAACTGATGTTTATAGTCCATCTATATTGTGCTGAAGCCAAGAGGCCTATTAGTCCCTTTTAGATGGCAGTAAAAAGTGGATCTTGTGTGGCATGAGACCAGACTGAGCAGGGACAGCAAATTTCTAATGCACATTATTGAATAAATGCTTCTTTTCAATGAAAGTATGATAATTTTACTGTGATCATTTACTAATATCAACTCTTTATGCTGGATTATTTCACTGAACAGAATTTAAACTGTTCAGTTGCTGTGGTGGGAATTAAATGTATGTTACCATATCTTGTGCTCTGGACATCCAAGCTCGCAGCATAGGTGCAGGTGCACAACCTTTTATCCGAAATTCCAAATAACGAAAAGCTCCGAATAGCAGCCATTTTTTCGGTCCTTGAAGAAAGGTCCTTGAAGACGCTCACCGAGGGCGGCCCGCAGAGGTGACAGCGGAACCTCCGGTCGGCCCTCGAAGATAGGGGAACTAAATCCCCATTCATAAAAGAGAAGGTGAGGGTATATTGCGCGGGAGGGTTAATAATTGAGAATCTGCTGCTGCCTGCCCGCTGATTTAAAAAGTTCCCACGGTAGACTCACGATACACAGTGTATCGTGAGTCTTGCGTGGGAACGTTTTAACTCAGCGGGCAGGCAGCAGCAGATTGTCACTCCCTTCAGTTTCACCCCACCTACACCCCTCTGCTTCCCGGCCATGTGTGTGACCCCCTTCCCTCCCCTCTCCAGCTCCCCGCCCATTGCACCGGCGCGGGGGCTTTGCACTGTCTTCACGTCGGCGATGCCAGCAGGTCAGTGCCAGTCACCAGAGACGTCAGGAACAACGGGACACCGACTGCAAGCACGGAGATCCCAGAGACTCACAGCCAGCAGCAACTCTAGCCCAGCCCCACTCCAACTCCAGAGGAACCCGGGTTGCGGATGAGGGGGCGCAGCTCGGGCTGAGGGCGAACTGCCACTTGTCGCTGTAGCGGCCCATCGGGGAGCGGGTTCCTGTTGGTCCTGCCGTCTCCGGCCACCCCCCTGGACAGGAGCTGAGAGACGTCAGGACCCCAGAAGCCGCTCCCCTATGGGCCGCTACGGCGACAAGTGACAGTTTGCCCACAGCCCGAGCTGCGCCCCCTCATCGGGACACCGACCCCCAGGCCCACTGCAAGCACGGAGATCCCAGATCAGCAACTCCAGCCCAGTCCCACACCAACTCCAGAGGAACACGCTCCCCGTAGGGGCAGAAGCTGATGGTGTGCAAGGTACGTCTTGTTCTTGGGGTGGCGCAGCTCGAGCTGTGGGCGAACTGCCACATGTCGCCGTAGCAGCCCATTGGGGAGCGGATTCCTCTGGAGTTGGAGGGACAGGGAGACACAGCGGCTTTTGAGAATGGTGGGCAATCACTTCCAAAGTTCTGCCCACACAGTCAGTACACCTCTCCTACACTTGTCTCCCGCACTAAGATCATCTCACAGAGAATGATCCCAGCCTAACCCTCCCTATTCTCCTATTCTGCAAGAAAAAACTACATTGAAGACTCAAACTCGCGATCGAGTAACTGCCGGGATCGAGGCGCAAACTCGCGACCTTGCGGATATGAGCCGTGCACTCTACCACTGAGCCAGCCGTTAAAATCTATGCTAAAAATCTTCCATTCCGAAAGCCGAAAAATTCTGAATTACGAAAAGTGTCTGGTCCCAAGGCTTTCGGATAAGTGGTTGTGCACCTGTACTGCACTAACGTAACAATGATGCGCCACCATATGGAATACACATTTCACCTGCAATATCTTTGCATGTTGTTCCTGCCAATTCAATGTCAACATGAATCAATTCTAACAATGCCATATTTTTCAGGGTCTTGCTCTTTGTCAGTATGTTGAAAAACAGAGAATAATATTTTCTGGTATGAAAGTGATTGAACTGGGTGCAGGCACTGGAATTGTGGGAATCTTGGCAGTCCTACTAGGTAAGTTTGTGGCGTTTAAAGGTATGATTTTCCTTTTTAATTCATTAGGTGAAATGGGGAAATTGGGATAATTAAATTTTCTTTACCATGAAAAATAAATTATATTTTACATTTGTTTCCATTCCCATTCAAGCACTATCTTAACTGTCATTCAATTACTTCCAAAAGCCCTCCAACTATTTTCCAAGCACATAATTTAATGAGACCTCTTTCAGAGTGACAAAGGACTGGGACAGAGTACTTAGTTCATTGACCTAGGATGCATCCGATTCACTGGTGTTCAATATTCATAGAGACATACTGCACGGAAACAGGACCTTTGACCCACTGAGTCCCAGCCATCCATAAAGCACCCATTTACACCAATCCTAAACTAATCCCATTATATTTTCCCCACATTCCCATCAATGCTCCCCAGTTTTAACCACTCACGTTTACACATGAGGCATTTTATTGTGGCCAATTGGTCTATCCTGCATGTCTTTGGGATATGGGAGGATACCAGTGTACTGGGGGGAACCCATGCAGTTGTAGGGAGAACAGACAGAATCTAGTGAATAACGGTAATCAATATCTTTGGAAGCTTTTGGGAAGAGAAATCCTTTGACAGCATGGACAAAATAGCAGAAATTGCTGTGGAAGATGCCTTTGTTAGACGCGAGATGGCACCAAAGCACAGCAGAGTCTCATGTCCTTTGGCAAAGTATATCAGTCTTCTTGGATTCGGCAATAAATTTCATCTGGAGGAAATATCACTGGGTTTCCAGCTGAGATGACCTAAAGATGTAAAATATGCCATATAAAAACATGCTTATTTTTTAAATCCTCACCTCAAAATAATTTCTGCTTAATGCCAGAATATTCCCCAAGGCCAAAGATGGAAAACGTACTAATGAGCTCCATTGCGGATTAAAGTGTACTCTTCAGAATCCCCACTCATTTGGCTTTTAGGCTACTTAACCTTTATGTAAAAGCCCACACAGGCTGGCCGACATTCTCCTGAAATGCCTGCTGAGGTATTCCCTGGGGAGCAGCTCTGAAAGTGGATGTCAGCCAGCTACTAGATCTATGCGTCAACACTGGGCTACCACTGATTCAATCACCAGCAGGCTCAATGATTTACTTCTAGACTCCAGGGCTCAGCATAAACCTGAAATTCTATTCATTTACTCTTTCCTGCAACAGATTTCTATTTTCTCTTTTTTTTTAATTAAAGACTAAGGTTGAGCATTGGATTGCTATTCAGCTCTGGTCCCTAGTACAGATTTGCCATTATTTTTTTTTCAGGAGGCGATGTAACGATTACGGACCGACCAAATGTGTTGAAACAAATAGAACACAATGTTACTGCCAGCATTCCTGCTTCCTGCAGAAATCGGGTAAATATCCGTGCCCTATCATGGGGGCTTGATCATACTCAGTTTCCTACTGACTACGACTTCATCCTGGGAGGTGAAATCGTCTACTTTGCAAAGACCTATCCTTTATTATTAAAGACTCTACAGCATCTCAGCAGTGAAAGAACTATCATATACCTGGCTTCCAAAATGTGGCAGGACTTTCAGATCAATAGTTTCTACGAGGAAATTCTACCAAAACATTTTAATTGCCAACTCGTTAACAGAAACGAAGAAGATGACATCAACGTGTACAAAGTGACCAAGAAAATTCCAAGTTCTGGGGATCAGCCAGTAACATAGAAAGAAAAGTCTATCACATTATAAGACTCTTGGGATTCCTAAGGATGTTTTTCTAACATTATCCACATAAAAAAAAGTCAGTTTGAAGAAATGTTTCTTTGACTTCTTTTATTGAATGTGTTTTTCTCTGGATGTTGGACATTTTTCACTCCATCTCCTGAAGGGATGAGGGTGCAGGAGGCTGCAACTGTCTGATACATTATCTAAGGGCCATTCTTCGTGTCTGAGACTGGACTGTGGCATCTGACTATTACATTTTTTTACAGCTTTTATCTATCATCATCTCACATCAGTTGTGTCAGTGCAAGTCATTAGACTGGAGTCTGGTGTTGGGAATATGATTTCATTCCCCTCCACTGAAGTTCACCAAAAATGGTCTAATCTGCCTGGTGATGATTAGCTAGCAAATTAGTGTTCACTCAGTAAATTTGAGGCTTTATTAACGTATATGGGGAGGCAATTTTCAGCAATATAGTGCTGTAATTAATGAAGCCATTAGAATGGAGAAGTCTGCAGACAATTAGGTCCCAATATAATACAAATTCTTTGGAGGCAAAGCTACAAATTAAATACTGGAATGATGCTAGAATTGCAGGGTTATACCAATCAGCAAAGCTTAATCAGATCGGGGCTCTTTAAATCCAGAAAAGAGAAAACTGAGAGGTTGCCTGATAATAGTCTTTAAGAATATGGGAGAGTTTGACAGGTAGGCCTAAAGAAGAAAAAAACATGGTTAAGACAATAACAAATAAATACAATGGGGATTCAAAAGAAACATCCCTACCCAGAGAGGGGTTAGCATGTGGAATGCATTGTTGCATTGTTGTGGAAGCTACCCAAACATTGGGGTTATATAAAGAAGGGTGGAGGTGGCTTGGGTGGAGCATGAAGACCAACATCGAACTTTTGAGCCAAGTAGCGTTAGTTTACTGCAGTAATTACCATGTCATAAAATATAAACTCGTATTAAAATAACGTGGGTTGCTTTAGTCTTTGTGCCACAAAAACAATATATTTTTGGTTTAGAAAGCCAACAGAAAATAACAGTTAAAATGATTGCAAGTCTGCAGACAGTGTTTTTGAGCAAAAACAGGGATTTGAGGTTTATACTTTGGAAAGACGCTGCTTAATGAGTGACTTCAGCAAAGTGTCTGATAGAATAAATTATTGGGAGAAAAAGGCCTGTGTAGAAGGCAAAGATGGAAATGAACGAAAAAAGACACCAGAACACATCAGGAAAATTCTATTTCTCAAATGTCTGGAATAATCCACTGTCAACATGAGAACATTACAGATTTAGAAATATTCAGATTCAGATCAGATCAAGTCAAGTCAAGTCAAGAGAGTTTATTGTCATGTGTCCCTGATAGGACAATGAAATTATTGCTTTGCTTCAGCACAACAGAACGTAATAGGCATTGACTACAAAACACATTAATAAATAAACTGCTAAAATGCAAATAACAGATAATTGGTTATTAATGTTCAGAGTTTTGTCCGAGCCAGGTTTAATAGCCTGATGGCTGTGGGGCAGTAGCTATTCCTGAACCTGGTCGTTGCAGTCTTCAGGCTCCTGTACCTTCTACCTGAAGGTAGCAGGGAGATGAGTATGTGGCCAGGATGGTGTGGGTCTTTGATGATACTGCCAGCCTTTTTGAGGCAGCGACTGCGATAAATCCCCTTGATGGAAGGAAGGTCAGAGCCGATGATGGACTGGGCAGTGTTTACTACCTTTTGCAGTCTCTTCCTCCCCAGGGTGCTCAAGTTGCCAAACCAAGCCACAATGCAACCGGTCAGTATGCTCTTTACTGTGCACCTGTGGAAGTTAGAGAGAGTCCTCCTTGACAAACCGACTCTCCGTAATCTTCTCAGGAAGTAGAGGCGCTGATAAGCTTTCTTGATGATTGTATTAGTGTTCTCGGACCAGGGAAGATCTTCAGAGATGTGCACGGCCAGGAATTTGAAGCTCTTGATCCTTTCAACCAGGGTGCAATGAAATTCCTTGTTCACATGAAGATCACAGAGTAACCAATATACATGCAGAAATGACAAATACAAGCAAAAAAACAATGATGAATGTAACAGAGTGGAATGGTTTGAGATTGAGCTGAAATCCAAAGTAGTGCAAAAACTCTATTAAAGTAGAATAATGAAATGTGAATGAGATAGAATTGAGGGCAGAAGTATGTGGTGACAGCTTCGGGAAAGGGGTGTGAAAGGGTGTTTGGTTCGGGAGTCTGTTAGCAGTGGGGAAGAAGATATTCTTAAGTTGGACATCTGAGCTTTCAAGCTCCTGCACTTTCATCTAGAAGATAGTAGAGAGAAAAAGGAATGGCCAGGGTGACAGGCCACAGCCAGCCTTCCTGATGCAATGAACCGTGATGATGGGTTGGATGGAAAGAAGTGATGTGGCTTTGTTGAGCTGGGCTGTGTTCACCACTCTATCTTGGGACAGTCAGGAGCAGAGCACATGTCATATCAGGCTGAGCTGTATCCTATCAGAATACTTTTTTATAGTAGATGTGTAGAAGTTCAGGAGAATCTTCGTGGATATGCTGAATCTTCTCAGACACCTAAGAAAGTAAATGTATTGTTGCATTTTTAATTAGCACCACATCAATATCAATATGTTGTTGTTGATAGATGCCAAGGAACATGCAGCTGCCGACCATCTACACAGTATCTCTGTTGATGAGGTTCACTGGAATTTAGAAGAGTGAGAGGAGATCTTATAGAAACATGTAAAATTCTTAAGGTATTGGACAGGCTAGATGCAGGAATTTCCCCCCCCCCCCATGTTGGGGGAGTCCAGAGCCAGGTGTCACATTTTAAGAATAAGGGGTAGGACGTTTAGGACTGAGATGAGTTCACCCAGAGAGTTGTGAATCTGTGGAATTCTCTGCCACAGAAAGCAGTAGAGGCCAATTCATTGGGTGTTTTCAAGCGAGAGTTAGCTCTTAGGGCTAATGGAAAATCAAGGGATATGGGGATAAAGCAGGAACGGGGTACTAATTTTGGATGATCTGCCATGATCATATTAAATGGCGGTGCTGGCTCGAAGGTTCGAAGGTCTGAATGGCCTATTCCTGCCCCTATTTTCTATGTTTCTACGTTTCTAAGACAGAATTATGTTCATCCTTGTGCTTCCTTAGATTAACATACAACTCTTTCATGTTGCTGACGTAGAGGGATAGATTGCCATGCTAGTACTTTGACACAATGTTCTTGATCTTGTTTCTGTGTTTCATCATTGTTGTTGATCCGGCCTATAACAATGGTATCATTGGCGAATTTAAAGAACCAGCTGTCATTGCACTTGGCCACACAGTCCAGGGTGTGCGGGAGACACAATTCTGAGGGGTAAGATGGAAGAAATATTACCAATTCAGGAAGGCCAGAAGCGTGTTTCAGATGCAGGCCCCAAGGACGAAGTTCAGAAGTTTAGGGATGACTTTATTCGGTATTATGGTGTTGAAGGCTGAGCTGTGGGAAATAAATAGCATCCTGACATAGTTGTCCTGTGATGGATGAGTTCTTGTACCATGGAGATGGGACATGAATCACAATTATTTTTTTCTCATGTGCCACAGCAACATGTCATCCTACTTGCTGAATTTACAAGAGATTGTACACAACGATTCAAATTTGAGAACTTTAAATTTTCCAACTTATCCGCTTTTTCTGCAGTAAGGAGCATTTTAAGAGAAAAAGTGCCTGCGATGTATTCACATTCATGTGGCCTTTTCTTCCTAGAAATTATCCATTATAAAATTGTGTGTGCTTCTGAGATACCGTAATTGTGTGGAAAATATTGCAAAACTGAACTCAACCGTGATTCAGAGATTCACACCACACCAATTAAGATGAGGGACTGCAGCTTTTTTTTTTTCAATCCAACATCTTGGGGTTTATTAGTACCTATATGGCAAAGTTCAGCATTAAATTCAAGGTCCTCCTAAACTCTACATACCAGATAGAGTGGTTGTACTCAGAGATAGAATGTTTCTTGTAATCATTTGACCTTGCTTGCAAGAAGTTTTAAAGTTACAATTTCTTTTCAATTTGGCTGCCTCAAGTGTCAGCGCCGTATCAGTGAACAAACATTAATCATATCAGTGTTTTCCATGTTATTTACTCTCTATTACAAGGAGTTGTGGGTTGTAATGCTTTGTACATACAGATCGTTCTGTTTAGTGTCCATGATTTCTGGAAAATAGAGAAATGGGCTATTAACTTTGTATATTGTTCGATGCTTGCTCAACCCAATAATGAAAAAATAAAGTGACTTCACAACCTAATCTTATCAAAAAGCAGAGTTATATTTTCTATGTGTATTGGCATTAATATTAATAATGATTAAGAAATGTTATCACCTCACACTGTGGAATCGCACATTTTCCAGTTATTTTCATCTGCAAGGATTAGACCAAAATGATATTCTATTTCACTACATCCATGTATGTATTATCCTGTAGTTAATAAGTCCAATTAAAGATCGTTGAGACTTTAGAGTGACCAGCAAACTTATTAAACATAATAGATGTGAGACATGGACAATAGAAGTAGGAATAGATCTCTCGAGCGTTCTCCAGCTTTCAATATAATCATGACTGCTCCTCTATCTTATTGCCTTGTTGGTGATCTGTCCCAGACCGTTTAATACTAAGAAATGTATATATTTCCTCCTTAAACATACATATTCTAATTTGGCTTCCACGACTCTCTGCGTTAGAGATGTCGACAGGTTCCCCATCCTTAAGAGTGAAAGAATTCTCCTTATTACCTCCTAAATATCAAACCCCATGTTCCAAGGTTACGATCACCAGCCAAGGGATACATCTTCCTTACACCTAGCCTTCTGTGTCCACTCAAAATGTTGCACTTTTCAGTTAGACCATCTGTCATTCTTGTCACTCCCCCTTCTCCCCTCCCCCATCAGGCAAGATGTATAGATGTGTGAAAACGCACACCTTTAGATTCAGGGACAGTTTCTTCCCAGCTGTTATCAGGCAGCTGAACCTTTCTATACATAATTAGAGAGTGGTCCTAAGGTACTATGTAAGGTGTCCTTGAGGTTTCTGAAAGGCGCCCAAAAATAAAATGTATTATTATTATTATTATTACTATGTACCTCATTACTTTATCTTGCACTAAACATTATTCCCTTTATCATGTATCTGTACACTGTGGATGGCTCGATTGTCATCATGTATTATCTTTCCACTGACTGGTTAGCATCAACAAAAGCTTTTCACTGTGGTACACGTGGCAATAAACTAAAATCTAGTGTGTATAGATCTAGTTGGCCCAAACGCTCCACATACAAGTCCCATCAACTCAGAAATCAGTCTGACGAACCTTCATTCCTAGATACAGAGACCAAATATGCACACTCTACTCCAGGTGTGGGCTCCCAAGGACCTATATAGGTGTATAAAGACAACTTTGCATTCAAACCCTCTCGCATTGAAGGCCAATGTATTATTTGCTTTCTTAACCGCCCATTGCAGAACTACACCAAGATACCTTTGTATTTTAATATTTCCCAATATTTTGCTGTTTAAATATTCTACCTAGCTGTATTTCCACCAAAATGGATGCACATTAATGCATATTTATCCACATTCAAATGCATCTTCCATGCACATACCCATTCATTGAACGTCTAAATTGCCTCGAACCCTCTTTACATCCTCCCCATAGCTCACAATCCCACTCAGTTTCATGTCATTGACAAACTTTGATTATTAGTCATATCAGTCATCTAAATCATTGGTATGTATTATGAATAATTCAGGCCCATGCACTGATCCAGGTGATAACCACTGTCTGTGACTCCAAAAGGATGTGTTTATTCTGACCCTTTTTTCCCTGCCCATCAACCTACTCAGTCCATGGCTGTTTATTAATCCCAATCCCATGTACTTTCATTTTGCACCTTATCGAAAACCTTCTGAAAGTCCAACCCACCCCCAAAACCAACCACTTCTCCTTTATCTATCCTACTACTTTCAATCCCCCACCCCCAAAACCAGTAGATTTGTTAAGCATGATTTACCTTTCATAAACTCATTCTCACCTGTCTAATTTCATGAATGAAATTTCAAATATCCTGTTATTACATATTTTATTCTGGCATTTTCTTCACTTCTAACATTACTTTTTTTTTAATCCTGTAAATTCCTGATTTTCCTCTGCCTCCTATTGTGACATCCTCCAAATCCCATTTCCCAATAAATGGCTGAAATCCCCAAAATGCAATACAGACTTTTCTACAGTTGTCTAGAATATCGTTCTCGTTTGGTAAACTTGCTAAAAGTTGTAGTGATCACAACCTTAGTTACAGTATTCAAACTCAGCGCTCAGCCACTCTACCCTTTCTATATTTAGCCATTATGCTTTTGTAATAAGTCAACTATAGGTCAACCTGAATGTGTAATCATTTCATTTGTACAAAATCATAGGTCATAGGAGCAGCAGTAGACAATTGGGCCCATCAAGTCTACACTGCTATTCAATCATGGCTGATCTATCTTTCCCACTGAGCCCCATTCTCCTGCCTTCTCCCCGTAACCATTGACACGCTTACTAATCAAGCATCTGTCAATCTCCAGGTTAAAAAATATCCAATAACAAGGCCTCCACAGCCACCTGTGGCAAGTTGGACAGCAGAGCGTGTATAATCTTGAATATTAATTAATCAAAAACATGATGCTGGAATTGTACCCGCGAATAATGCCAGCTATTGAAAGATTACATGTTCCACAACATGACCTCTCTTAGACACAAAATGCTGGAGTAACTCAGTGGTTCAGGCAACATCTCTGGAGAAAAGAAATAGGTGATGTTTCGGGTGGAGACCCTTCTTTAGACTGAAGAAGGGTCTCGGCCCGAAACGTCACCTGTGCGTTTTCTCCAGAAATGCTGCCTGACTCTCTTTGGTGTAAACCAGCATCCGCAGTTCCTTCCTACACATGACTTCTCTCTTTATGAATATGGACTGAAACGCGTTCCATGAAGACAGCACACCTTCAGACCAATAGCTGATTTATTAACACAAAATAAATACATACATAAACAGCTTATAATTTTCACAGTGAAAACACTTTAGTCGCCTACAATCACTAGTCATGAAAATATATAACTTTTCAATTTAAGACAACCTAAACACATGCTCCCCCTGTTCAGGTTAACCATTCAAAGCAAAGCTCGTTTCAGGTGTGTTTTTAATACAGTGGCAGGTTTGCTGTTGTTGCTGAAAAGTTATGGTACTCGCAGCCCACACCATAAATGGAAGTACAGAAAAGCGCCTGAGAATTTCATCCAAACCAGTATAGAGGTAAACATTATTTTCATTTATAGCCTACAATAATAACATAATTATGAATAATTAAAGAGATAATCAATAATGTAACTATTTCAGCCAAGTGCCCGAGGGTCATTCCATTTTGTTCAAGCTATAATATTTCAAATATATAGTTGTCATGTCATTGATTGGGTCTCAAAACCATTTTAAACCATGGGTACCATATGATCTCCTTCAATGCTGCTTCTGGCAGTAGATAATACATTACAAACTTGCTTTAGATTTAAAATATATAATTTCAACATTGGGGTTGGTTAGGACAATGTACAGGGTAAACTACCAGGGCAAAATATAAATCTTAAGTAAGACATTTCTCTTTCTTAGCAAGCTGCTGTGGCCCTGGGTGTGCCTAATCTGAGATAGATGAGAATCCAAAAGGAGTTTCCAAAAGAAAGATGGATAATATGTTATGAGGAAAACGTCAGGGGAAGGGGACATACAGTGCCCGCCATAATGTTTGGAACAAAGACCCATCATTTATTTATTTGCCTCTCCACAATTTGAGATTTGTAATAGAAAAAAAAAATCACATGTGATTAAAGTGCACATTGTCAGATTTTAATAAAGGCCATTTTTATATATTTTGGTTTCACCATGTAGAAATTACAGCAATGTTTATACACAGTCCCCCCATTTCAGGGCACCATCATGTTTGGGACACAGCAATGTCATGTAAATGAAAGTAGTCATGTTTAGTATTTTGTTGCATATCCTTTGCATGCAAAGACTGCTTGAAGTCTGCGATTCATGGACATCACCAGCTGCTGGGTGTCTCCTCTGGTGATGCTCTGCCAGGCCTGTATTGCAGCCATCTTTAGTTTATGCTTGTTTTGGCAGCTAGTCCCCTTCAGTTTTCTCTTCAGCATATAAAAGGCATGCTCAATTGGATTCAGATCAGGTGATTGACTTGGCCACTCAAGAATTGACCATTTTTTAGCTTCGAAAATCTCCTTTGTTGCTTTAGCAGTATGTTTGGGATCATTGTCTTGCTGTGGAATGAACCGCCGGCCAATGAGTTTTGAGGCATTTGTTTGAACTTGAGCAGATAGGATGTGACTATACACTTCAGAATTCAGAATACATCTGCAGTTGTATCATCAATGAAGATAAGTGAGCCAGTACATTCAGCAGCCATACACGCCCAGGCCATAACACCCCCACAACCGTGTTTCACGAGAGGTAAGCTTTGGATCTTAGGCAGTTCCTTCTCTCCTCCATACTTTGCTCTTTCCATCACTCTGATATAAGTTAACCTCCGTCTCATCTGTCCACAAGACCTTTTTCCAGAACTGTGGTTGCTCTTTTAAGTACATCTTGGCAAAATGTAACCTGGCCATCCTGATTTTGTGGCTAACCAATGGTTTGCATCTTGCAGTGTAGCCTCTGTATTTCTGTTCATGCAGTCTTCTGCGGACAGTGGTTATTGACAAATCCACACCTGATTTCTGTAGAGTGCTTCTGATCTTTTGGACAGGTGTTTGGGGATTTTTCTTTATTATAGAGAGAATTCTTCTGTCATCAGCGGTGGAGGTCTTCCTTGGCCTGCCAGTCCCTTTGCGATTAGTAAGCTCACCAGTGCTCTCTTTCTTCTTAATGATGTTCCAAAACAGTTGATTTCGGTAAGCCTAAGGTTTGGCTGATATCTGTAACAGTTTTATTCTTGTTTCTCAATCTCATAATAGCTTCTTTTCATAATTAGCACAACTTTGGCCCTCATGTTGATAAACAGCAATAACATTTTTCAAAGGTGATGGAAAGACTGGAGGAAAAACGAGGTGCTGAGAGCTCTCTTATATCTGCATTATGGAGGCAATTAAACATACCTGAGCAATTAAAAACGCATGTGAAGCCATGTGTCCCAAATATTATGGTGCCCTGAAATGGGGGGACTATGTATAAACACAGCTGTAATTTCTACCTGGTGAAACCAAAATGTATAAAAATTGCCTTTATTAAAATCTGACAACGTGCACTTTAACCACATGTGATTTTTTTCTATTACAAATCTCCAATTGTGGAGTACAAGAGGCAAATAAATAAATGATGGGTCTTTGTCCCAAACATTATGGAGGGCACTGTATTAGATACTATGCTTCAAAGCGCTGGTGCTGGCAACCACACTGGGTTGAATGTTCTCTGAGTTGCATGATTCTATGCAGCTGTCTTGCCGACAATGTTATACCTTGAACTGTTTGACCCAGCCAGCTGTTTGCTGAAACGCATGGGTAAATGCGCACAAAAATGCTTTGATAAACAGAATGCCATGAACGTAATTACAATTCAATATTAGTGCCGGACAGCATCTGAGGAGGGGTGGAAGATTGCAACCTTCACGTGGTCCGCCCTGTTTCGACAAATGCACAATCAAATAAGATCAAATAGCACAAGTTGTCCTACAACTTTAGGCTGTACACACCATATGCAAGAAGAAGGAGAAGCATCTGAGGAGAGAAGACCATTTTAAGTGCAGAAGGAAACAAGCATTATTTCTAACTTTCGCGTTACTGAAATGACTGAGAGATCTGCAAAGAATGTAAAAGCGATCAGTTTCTCACTTCAATTTGGCACTTTTATTTTGTCAGTACGTTTATTACTTTTGTTAAATACAGTTGTCTTTTTGTTTTAAAAAACAGATTTCAGAAACACTTTCTGTGCACGATATTAGCCCCGACCTCCTTGTACTCGCAGGCCGTGATCCACATCTGCTGGAAGGCGGAGAGGGAGGAGAGGATGGAGCCTCCCATCCACACCGAGTATTTCCTCTCGGGCGGAGCACACACCCTGACCGGGGTGCCGGTGGGGACCATCTTGGTCATCTCCTTCAGCATCCTCTCATCCATCCCGGGGAACAGGCTGGAACCCCCAGCCAGAATCATGTTGGCGTACAGGTCTTTCCTCAGGTCAATGTCACATTTCATGATGGTGTTGAAGCACAGTTTGTCGATGCCGGGCGCCTCGATGCCTATGTTGGCCGGGAGGAAGAGGGTCTCGGGGCAACGGAACCTCTGGTTTTGGATTTTGATGATCTGGCCATCGGGCAACTTGTAATCCCTCTCCACTTCGCAAGGTTTCTTACACATCTCGGTTTGCAGGTCCGGGGTCACGTAACACAGCCTCTCTTTAATGTCCCTCACGATCTCCTTCTCGGCCGTGCTGACGAAGGAGATGCCGCTCTCGGTCAGGATCCTCACCAGGTACTCGGTCAGGTCCTTGCCCCCGACCTCCAGCCTGAGAACTGCGTGGGGGAGGCAGTAGCCCTCGTAGATGGGCACCGTGTGGGTCACGCCATCCCCACTGTCCATCACACACCCAGTGGTCCTCCCGGAGGCATAGAGAGCCAGCACCGCTTGGATGGCCACGTACATGGCCGGGACATCGAAGCCCTCAAAGAGGATCTGGCACATCTTCTCCCTGTTGGCCAGCGGATTCAAGGGGACCTCGGTCAGCAGGGCCGGTCTCTCGTTTGACTTGATTTTCAAATCGTTGTCATACACGTACCTCCAGATCTTGTCCATATCATCCCAGGAGGTGACTATGCCGTGCTCCACCGGGTATTTGATAGACAACACCCCTCTCTTGACTTGGGCTTCGTCGCCAATGTAGAAGTCCTTCTGGCCGGCTCCTATGATGAGCGCTTTCTGCCGGGGCTTACCGATCATGTTGTTGAAGATCGAGCGAGGTTCCTTGTCCCCTGAGATGCCAGCTTTGATCAGACCTGATCCATTGTCGATGACGACGGCCGGTTGGAGGTCCACCATTATTGCCAGTGCCCCGGGAGTACCCAACTAAACACCTAACTCACACAAACAAGGCTGCACCAAGGACGTGCTTGCCAACGCTGCTTCAACCGCAATGAACTGATGACCCTTGAAGCCCTTGCCTTAACATTTCTGTGAGGTTTCTCCCGTCCAATTGTGACAGTTTTGGAAGAATTATGAGGAAATAATCATTGGTGGTCACTGTCGCGTCGTCCGGACAACCATTCATCGCGGTCAATGTAATAGGTTTGTAGCCCTGTTAATATCATCAGCGGGTAACTGAAGTTAACAGTCCCTCTGTATGTGCCACACCATCAATTATACCACGAACCCCCCAACCATCAATTTAATGAATAGATATAATGCATTTTCATCCGTTGCTCTGTAACTTAAATCGAATGTCTTGGATAATTGTTGGTTAATGTTAATGCTCCAGCCAAGATTCATTATTTTTTTAAACATGTAAAAAGGGTAAGTACCATACGATTTAATATTTTATTGTTACTCCTATCCTTGCACCAATACTGAAGCAAATGGTTTTACCTTGTGGCACGGTACATTTGATGAAGACGGGTTTTCTGATCTGTTTACCCGCTGTGCCTCCCTTGCTCTGAGGGTGTTCTATCAAACACCACGACCCCAGTCATACACTAACAGAACCTGTGTTGTGCTTTGGGTAGAGGCAATGGACGACTTCATCTGTCCCCACTACTTGTGAAAATAAATCCACGCGATCCCTACTGTAGTAAACCATACAATGAGCAGCGTGTGGTTTTCTTCAAACGATTACATGTTTATATCGTTATTTAGTTGAAAAAAAAAATGACCAAGTGCCTGGCAGGTGAATTCTGAAAGTAAAATTGCCAGCATTGTTTAGAAAGAAATTGAGATCATAGGTCATGTCATAAGTGATAGGAGTAGAATTAGGCCATTCGGCCCATCAAATTTACTCCGCCATTCAATCATGGCTGATCTATCTCTCCCTCCTAACCCCATTCTCATGCCTTCTCCCCATAAACTCTGACACCTGTACTAATCAAGAAAAGACATTGAGACAGATAAACCTTCAGAGTACCTTTAATCAGACTTTACTGAGCTCTATCTTGCAATAAATGTAATTCCTTTTATCCTGCATCTGTACACTGTGGACTCATTGTAATAATGTATAGTATTTTGGCTAACTGGATAGCATGCAAGAAAAACACTGTACCTCAGTACACATGACAATGAACTAATCTAAACTAAAAACAGAGAAATGCTTTCGGGATGAGGGATATTTGAGGGAATGTAATTCCAGAGGTTACAAGCTGCCGATGTGGAAGGTAGGGGTGCAAATAGTGGAACACTGGCAATTAGGGAGGTAATAGAGGCCACACTCCTGCCTCCACATCTTTGCCATCTTTCTTCCGCCCATCATAATCAGTTTAAAGAAGGGTCCTGATCTGAAACATTGCTGATTCATTCCCCCCACAGATGCTGCCTGACTTCCTGAGTTACTCCAGCACTTTGTTGTTTGGCCAGGATTGTGGCCAAGAGTTCTTAGTGTAATGTGAGAGTGGAGAAGTTTACTGCAGGTGAGAGACGAGGATAAGAAATAATTTGAAAGCAAAATAGAGTATTTGTACATTCAAAGGAATGCTGGAAAAATGTAGGTGAGTAGGGGAATAGGTAAATATATGCAGGGGTTTGTGTGAGTTAGCACACAGGAGCAGAGATTTGGAAAAGACATGGGCAGGAACTTAAATGTGATCACATTTGGCAAACCACATGAATCATCATAAGGTCATAGGAATGGGTGTAGATTTAGGCAATTCGGCCCATCATGTGTACTCCGCAATACAATCATGGCTGATCTATCCCTCCCTCCTAACCCCATTCTCCTGCCTTATCCCCATAACTCTTGACACCCATGCCATATCTATCTCTGCCTTAAAAATATCCACTGACTTGGACTCCACAGCCCTCTGTGGCAAATAATCCACATTCACCAGCCTCTGACTAAAGACATTTCTCCTCATCTCCTTCCAAAAGGAAGTCCTTTAATTCTGATATATTATACAGTTATATTAACGTATGGAATAATTATAAAGAAGGTAGACAAAAAAGGTGGAGTAACTCAGCGGGACAGGCAGCATATCTGGAGAGAAGGAATGGGTGACATTTTAGGTTGAGATCCTTCTTCAGACTGGAATAATTATTATGGATTGGGGGATAAGATGAATCAATGCACCTTCTGGCTCCCTGCCTTGCACACGTCTGCAGCATAGGTAATGGGGGAAGGTGGAAGGATACAGAGTAATTAAGTCCCAAAGTAACACTTAAGTCGGGAAGAGTTCGAGCAGAGGAAGTAAGCTGAGACGGGGGCAGAGTCGGCAGGTGGTGGTGAATTTAGTGAAGGAGAGGCAATATGGTCTAATGTGTGATACACAATCAAATAAGCCACCAACGTTTGTAAACTGCCTCTTTCACCCTGATACCAAACCAAGAATAGGGATGCAGACAGTGCAGATACAGTTTCTGGCAAGCTTAATGGTTTCAGTCTTTCCAGCTTTGAGTTATAGGGAATTGGAAGTGAGCCAGTCAGAGCCTGTGGAAGTATTGAGAGGGCTGAGGGTGAGTGAGGTGGAGTTAACTGTCATGGTTATACATGCTAACTCTGTATTGCATTTTCAGATGTTCAGGAAAACAAAAGCATTCCTGGCACGAAACATTCCCTGTACAGATGCTGCCTGACCCGCTGAGTTCCTCCTGCACTTTGCTTGTTGCTGCATAATCATTTTGTTATCAAAATTGAAGCGCATCAGATGTAATTGCCCAATACTCAGTGACATTGGAGCCGCACAATGGTGCAACGGGTCGAGCTGCTGCCTCACAGCGCCGGAGGACCTCGGGTGCTGTTTGTGTGGAGTTTGCACATTCTCCTTGTTACACTGTGGGTTTCCTCCAAGTGCTATGGTTTCCCCCCACATCCCAAACATGTGCTGGTTTGTAGCTGAATTGGCCTCTAAATTGCTCCAAATGTGCAGGGTGGATGAGAAAGTGGCATAATATAGAACTGGTGTGTTGACAGGTGATCGATGGAGGGTGTGGTTTAGGTGGGCGGAGGGGCCTGTTTCCATGCTGTATCACAAAACTTTAAATTATTGTATACTGGAGCAGACTCAAAGGACCAGGTGGCCTGGTACTGCCTCAGATTGGTGTGTAATCATCATGAATTTGGGGTAGATGGGATGGTTTATATGAAGCAATTCGGATGAGTTATCCTCAGAGAACACTCATGGCCGCTACTACTTCATGGTCACATCCACTAACCCACAGCTCCTGTTCTCCACCTCATGCTCATTATCCTTCAGCAACTGCTGGTATTGATGTACTGCCGTGCTGGGTGACA
The DNA here is from genome assembly GCF_028641065.1 of Leucoraja erinaceus. Classification (NCBI taxonomy): domain Eukaryota; kingdom Metazoa; phylum Chordata; class Chondrichthyes; order Rajiformes; family Rajidae; genus Leucoraja; species Leucoraja erinaceus. The sequence continues at coordinate 12,290,681 of NC_073390.1, forward strand.
GGCGTTGGGCCCAAATTGGAGGAACAGCATCTCATATTTTACTTGGGCAGCTTACAGCCCAGTGGTATGAATATTGATTTCTCTAACTTCAAGTAACCCCGGCATTCCCTCTCTCTCTATCCCTCCCCCACCAAAGTCAAACCAGCTTCTCGTTTTCACCCAACAAACCGTTAACACTGGCCTATTTCCTTTATCATCATTACTTTTTTGCATATCTTTCATTCATTGTTCTTTATCTCTCTACATCATCTTCTATATCTCTTGTTTCTTTTATCCGTAAGTAGTCACCCATTCCTTCTCTCCAAAGATGCTGCCTGTTCTGCTGAGGTACTCCAGCTTTTTGTGTCTATCTTGGGCTATAGGTCTATTGCGAGTTTATGTACAGGGACATATCTATCCATGCACTGTATACTTGTATTTATACTTATGCATTTTTAATATGTATGTCATGTTTTATACTTTGGCAATATAACGATGTATTTTATCATGCCAATAAAGTTTTTAAATTGAATTGAATTGAATTGAGTATTTTACAGACAACTACACAATCTGGTCAGCCTTTCAGGTTGGTGCAGAATCCCAGCTCTGTAGCTAGCTGTGGCCACATTCCTAAATGGATTGGAGCAAATTCGGACCTGCCGAGATGCCAGCCTGTAACCTGGCAGACTGTTTGAAATAAAGGCCAGACATCGAGCTGCTGGCAAAGGATGAATAAATCTTAACTCCTGTTGGGAAGCCCCAGTGCAAGCTTTCACAAGCATTGTATGCTGTGAATATTGAACACATGCAATGTATTGCTATTGCTTATGATGAGAAGCACACAGGGCTGTGTGGATGGCGTTTATAGCACTTTGAACAACTTTAATGGGGATCCACTCTTGTCCTGTTTATCTTTGCCCAGGAAGAGAGAGGCAGAGTCGTACAGTGTGGAAACAGGCCCTTCGGCCCACCTTTCCCACACCGACCCAATCTACACTAGTCCCAATTGGTGCATTTGGCCCATATCCCTCTAAACCTGTCCTATCCATGTACCTGTCTAATTGCTTCTTAAACATCACGATAGTCCCTACCCCTCAACTACCTCGTCCGGCAACTGGTTATAAAATCATTCCCCCTTCACCTTAAACCTGTTCCCTCTGGTTCTCAATTCCCCTACACTGGACAAGAGACTCTGCACATTTACCCGAGCTGTTCACTGCAAAGGTAAGTGATTTTGCTGGCATAAGGAATCTCTAGCCATCTCCTAGTGATTGCAATAAGAATATGTACTAATGTTACCCTCTGAATATTTGAAGGAGTCTGCTGGAGGGGAAGGTGACCTCACAATTTGCAGACTGCTGTGGGAAAGCAAGTTGGTGTGCAAACCAGCGACATATTCCTCAATTACAAAATACTTAATTTTCTATAATTTTTGGAAGTACTTCATCCAATGAAAGGAAGGCGTCTCTTTTAAGGGAGTCACAAGAGACAACAGATGCTGGAAACTTGTACAAAAATATCCGATACACTGACTTCCTTCAGCACTTTGTTGCTCTTTTTCCAAGGGTCAAGTTAAGGTTTCAACAGGTAATATGGCTTGGACATCACTTGGTTTACGAAGGAAAAGCAATTAGAACATAGAACATACACTACAGCGTACAGACATCCCTTCTGCCCGCAGTGTGCATACCGAACATGATGCAAGGTTATCTTCCATGCCTGCACATGTCTAAAAATCTAAAAACTGCCGTGGGGCGGGGGGGAATTGGGAGGACCTGGCGTGGGATAATTTGTAATTTTGTCAGCACCGTTTATGTAGTCACTATTTGCATACCTTGCAAGCAAAGAATTTCACTGTGCCTTGTCACGTGACAATAAAGTATTCATTCATAATAATTCAAATCATTCATTCATTCTTCTTTTCGTGTCCATCTTGTTACAAATGTTGACTTCACTGTCATCATCCGTCCTGAAAAGGACGCAAGCTTCTGGCGACAATCTGTCGGAGTCATCACTTGCCCCAATAGATGATGGTGGTAGCAGAATTAGCTCAGGAGACTTCCAGTTTCCAGCCCCACGATGTGGACACTTCTGCTATGGGACCATTAATTAATTAATTCAATCTCTTAAATGCCACTGTCATATCTACCTCCATTGTCATGCCTGCAAGTGTGTTCCAGGCCTCAACCTCTCCATGTAAAAAAATTGCACTGCCACATCTCCTTTAAACTTTACCCCCTGTCACTTCAAAGCTATCCTCAGGGCACTCTTTGATAAGGTGGTGTTAGAAGTGCTGCATGAGTCCTGCAGTAACATGGCCTTGTGTAATGCTGATCTGCTTCCCTTTGTTGAGAGTTGCTTCCATTTTCTTCTCTCTTCCTTGCTGTGCTTCCTGGCATCCCCACACAAAGCCTGGCTTCAGACACAGATAATTACAATACAATATTTAATAAGTTAGCTAGAAATAACGCACACGTTATTTAATTCATTAAATTTGTGAACTCAGTCGGTGAGGTGATTTGGACGTTAGCTAACCAGCTGTATTAGATAACAAGTTTCAACAGTGTGGTACAGTGGCACAGCTCGTAGGACTGCTGCCTCACAGCGCCAGAGACCTGGGTTCGATCCTGACCTCGGGTGCTAACAGTGCGCAGTTTGCACGTTCTCCCTGTGACCACGTGGGTTTCCGACAGGTGCTCCAGTTTCCTCCCACATCCCAAATACATGAGGGTTTGGAGGTTATTTGGCTTCTGTAAGTTTCCCCAAGTGTGTAGAGAGAGGATGTAATAGTGGGACAACATAGAAACGGCGCAAACGGTTGATCAATGGGTGGCGTAGACTCAGTGGGTCAAAATGCCTGTTTCCATTGCATATCTTCCAATCAATTAATTGACCAATTCGATTGACTCAAAGCTGAGTTTTGAGAAAATTGAATTGAGCGGGTAGCGTGCACAGCAGATTTCTGAGATGTACTAATTGTTGGGAAATAGAACAGAGAACAGCACAGCGCAAGAACAGGCCCTCAGGCCCACAATGTCTGTGATGAGCATGATGCCAAGACCATCACTCATCCACCATCCAACCCATACATTCCCTGCATATCCATGTACCTATCCAAAAGTCAGGGGTTAATGCAGGAGAATGGAGTTGAGAGGGAGAGATAGATCAACCATGATGGAATGGTGGAGTAGACTTGATGGGCTGAATAGCCTAATTCTTATCCTATCATTTATGAAATTATGAGCCTTGTAGAGAAGCCATTGAAATATTGGTGTAGTAATTCTTCATACCTTTGGGAGCTTTGACTTGCTACTCAGTTTATAACCATATAATATAACCATAGAACAATTACAGCACGGAAACAGGCCATCTCGACCCTTCTAGTCCGTGCCGAACACGTATTCTCCCCTAGTCCCATACACCTGCGTTCAGACCATAACCCTCCATACCTTTCCCGTCCATATAACTATCCAATTTATTTTTAAATGATAAAATTCATTTAATTCCATTCATTCCAAAAGACGAACCTGCCTCCACCACCTTCACTGGAAGCTCATTCCACACAGCCACCACTCTCTGAGTAAAGAAGTTCCCCCTCATGTTACCCCTAAACTTCTGTCCCTTAATTCTCAAGTCATGTCCCCTTGTTTGAATCTTCCCTACTCTCAGTGGGAAAAGCTTATCCACGTCAACTCTGTCTATCCCTATCATCATTTTAAAGACCTCTATCAAGTCCCTCCTTAACCTTCTGCGCTCCAAAGAATAAAGCCCTAACTTGTTCAACCTTTCTCTGTAACTTAGTTGCTGAAACCCAGGCAACATTAGGTCTTTATTCTCTGCAGCGCAGAAGGTTAAGGGGGGACCTGATAGAGGTCTTTAAAATGATGAGAGGGATAGACAGAGTTGATGTGGACAAGCTTTTCCCTTTCAGAATAGGGAAGATTCAAACAAGAGGACATGACTTCAGAATTAAGGGACAGAAGTTTAGGGGTAATATGAGGGGGAACTTCTTTACGCACAGAGCTCATGGTGGAGGTGTGGACGTTCCCCCCCAGTGGAAGTGGTAAAGGCAGGTTCATTAGTATCAAGTTTAAAAATAAATTGGATAGGCCTATGGATGAGAAGGGAATGGGGGGGTATGGTACGAGTGCAGGCAGGTGGGACTAAGGGGAAAAAATTTGTTCGGCATGGACTTGTAGGGCCGAGATGGCCTGTTTCCGTGCTGTAATTGTTATATGGTTATATGGTTATATGAAACCCAGGCAACATTCTAGTAAATCTGCTCTGCACTCTCTCTATTTTGTTGACATCCTTCCTATAATTAGGCGACCATTATCTTACAATATTTCCAGAATGAGGTAGACCACATCATAAAACTCCATAAAAAGCATATGACCCTTACTTTATATTCTAATGTGCATACTCTTTAGTAATAACATTGCTACATTGTCCAGGATAATGCTTTTCGATTTAAAATTCACTTCATGCTTTGCGCTAATGCAATTTTAAAAAATAGTTTATTTTTAATGAGCTGCGAATTTATCAAAATAACTTACTCAATTGCATAAAAGTTAAGCAGAAAGGAAATTAAATGCAGAATATTATGTTATTGCATAAGCTTCAGAACTAATTCCAGGCAACACAAGACCTCGTGGATGTACATGACCTTTACCATTAGATGGAGCTCTTTATCTTTCAGGGTGATGAGAAAGGAGAGCACCAAGAATATCCCACAAGGTCAGCCTTGGAGGTCAAACAGAGTGAAGATTGAGGGCTGCCAGGAATAGTTATCTTTAGGATGTCTTGAAAACATTCTAGACATTTCAAGAGATTTTTTTTCCTTCTCTCTGAATTATTTATTTACAGGTTCTTAGTTGCTTTGGCATTGGAACGAACAAGGTGCAATGCAAAATAATGACTGCAGGTTTGTCAAACTAGCTTTTCTAGCAGATGGTTTCATATTGGCTTTGATGCATTGTGTTGGTTTGCACCAGAGTTTGAGATTTTGTTTTGTGGTGGAAAATTCATGTAGATAGACACAAAAAGCTGGAGTAACTCAGCAGGACAGGCAACATCTTTGGAGAGAAGGAATGGGCGACATTTCGGGTTGAGTCCGAAGAAGGATCTCGACCCAAAACAATAGACAATAGACGTCACCCATTCCTTCTCTCCACAGTTGCTGCCTGTCCTGCTGAGTTAACCCAGCTTTTTGTGTCTGTCTTCGGTTTGAACCAGCATCTGCAGTTCCTTCCTACACATTAAATTCATGGAGATTGTCTTCTCTCTGCATCGAGGATGATTTACTTTCTCTCTGCTTTTGTGCACTCTGATGGGGCAGTAGGTGGCTATTGGGTGGGTGGATGGAAGGGGAGTTTGTGAGAAGATGTAGTCTTTCTGCCATTTATGCAGAGCTCGTTGCTTCTCATGCCAGGACCCTGGACCTGAAGAAGGGTTTCGGCCCAAAACGTTGCCTATTTCCTTCGCTCCTAGATGCTTCTGCACCTGCTGAGTTTCTCTAGCATTTTTGTGTACCCTAAGTTCTCAATACCATTCCAAGTGATCCTTAAAGTCACCCAGTCATAGACTCATACAACATGGAAACAGGTCCTTCGGCCCAACTTATCTATTTGAGGAGGGAGTTTTGTGTTTCACCTCTGCCCTGAATCTGGCTTCACATGTGGGGCCCAGCTTAGATAGGAACAAATGCAAAATAAAACATCTCATAGAGCTGTGGTGAGTTTCTTGAAGAAGTCGGTTTATTCAAGACCTTAACAATCTGCTCTGAGAAGCATTCTGAGAAAACCCAAAGTGTTTCAAAGATTCACAGCACCCACTGCATCTTTTATATTCTCATAACACAATGGTTACTTGTGGATTCTACATTTTTGAAATGTCATCATTGACCAATGCCTCTGTAACCTTTCATCTTCGTCCTCCATCAAAGTTGTCTTTAACCTTATGTTCCCTGCTATTTAGAAAACCACTCTCCATTTGTATAACAAATGGGTGCAATAAAAGTCACAGCTCCCGGATCAGTTTTATTTCCCTCAGCTTAGATTACAACCCCCAATGTTAATTATCATTTTCTAAATTTCACACATCATCCATGGTGACGGAAACAAGGGATATGGGGAGAAAGCAGGAACGGGGTACAGATTATGGTTGATCAGCCATGATCATATTGAATGGTGGTGCTGGCTCGAAGGGCCAACTCCTGCACCTATTTTCTATGTTTCTATGTTTCTATGTGACCAAAAGATGCTTATGTAAGCTAGTCCCATTCACCTGTGTTGGACCCATACCCTCTAAACTTCCCTATCCATGCACCAAACACAATGTCTTTTAAATGTTATTACACCTGCCTCAACCACTTCCTCTGGCAACTCATTCCTTGTATGTAGCACCTTCTCTGAAAACGTTACCCCACAGTGTCCTGATAAATCTTTCCCCTCTCACTTAAAACCTTTACCGTCTAGTTCTTGACCCCCCCACCCTTGGAAAAAGACTATGTGCATCCACCTCAGCCCCTCATGATTTTATGCGTCCCTGTAAATCTGACGTCAATGTCGGCTGCAGGAGGCATCTCCTGGAATACAGAGTTGTTTGGGTGAGGGAGGGGACATCTGGTCTCGGGTTTGCAGCAGCCTGGGGAAAACCTGGGGCTCCAGCATGTGCACCGGACTTTGGACTATTTTGTTTTTAAACAGCACCAAAATATAGCCTAGGAAAGAACTGCAGATGCTGGTTTAAATCGAAGATAGATGCAAGATGCTGCAGTAACTCAGCTGGACGGGCAACACCTCTGGAGAGAAGGAATGGGTGACATCTCGGGTCAAGACCCTTCTTCAGATTGTCTACCAAAATGTAGCAACGCATTTGTGGGTTGTGCAAAATAATTTCACTGCACTGTGCATATGTAACAATAAAGAACCATTGAACCATTATAATTACCACTCTGTTTCCTGCACTCTAATGAATAAAGCCCTAGCCTGCCCAACCTCTCATCTATATTTCTCTGAAGAAGGGTTTCGGTCCGAAACGTCGCCTATTTCCTTCGCTCCATAGATGCTGCTGCACCCGCTGAGTTTCTCCAGCAATTTTGTGTACCTTCTCATCTATAACGCAGCACTTCGAGTCCTGGCAGCATCTTGCTAAAAAATGCTCTACACTCTTTCCAGCTTAATAGCATCTTTTCTTGAGCAGGGTGACCGCTTTGAGCGGGTGGGCTAGAAATTCCTAGGAATCAGTATTGACGTGGCAATTTTTGAAGAATTTGAGCATATGCTTGAATATTTTCCTCTCACCACTCGGGGGCAGCACCGTGTTGCAGCTAGCAAAACTGCTGCCTCATAGCTCTAGCAAATCTGGTTCTGTGCTCATCTGCAGTGCTGTCTGGGTGGAGTCTGCACGTTCTCCTTGTCAGCACATGGATTTCCTCTGAGGGATCTGGTTTCCCCCCACATCCCAAAATGTGTTGGTTAGCCAGTTAATTGGTTACTGTAAATTGCTCCAAGTGTAAGTGAGTGGTAGAATAAGGCAACATGGTGCACAGCGGTAGAGTTGCTGCCTTACAGCGCCAGAGACCCGGGTTCGATCCTGACTACGGTGTACATTCTCCCTGTGACTTGCATGGGTTCTCTCCAAGGAGCTCAGGTTTCCTCCCACACTCCAAAGACGTACAGATTTGTAGGTTAATTGGCTTTGGTAAAAATTGTAAATTGTCCCTTGTGTTTAGGATAGTGCAAGTGTACGGTGATCGCTGGTCGATGGGCCGAAGTGCCTGTATCTGCACTGTATCTCTAAACTAAACTGAACTAATCTGAAGGAGACATGATGGGAATGTTGGACGATTACAAGGAATTTGGATTGGGTTAGCACAGAAATAGATGGTTGATTATAGCTTGGACTTAGTGGGCTGAAGGGCCACTTTCTGTGCTATATTTCTCTATGACTTTATAACTCCATGGTAATCACTTCCTGTGACTGAGCTCAAAAGCCAACGCCTATTTCAGGAGTCAGGTCAAGTTTGCAAATGATAAGACTGACTTGAGTGTTACAAGGACCTCATTACTGGGGATATTGGCTTGAGAGAGCACACTGACTTAACTTTAAACTTTACTTTAAAGATACAGCATGGAATCAGGCTCTTCGGCCCAAAGTCTGCACCGACTAGCGATCACCTTGTACACTAGCACAGTCCTACACACTAGGGACAATTCACAATTTTACCAAAGCCAATTAACCTACAAACCTGCTCATCTTTGGAGCGAAGGAGAAAGCTGAAGCACTCGGAGAAAACCCACGCAATGAGGGGGAGAACATACAAACCCTCTGTACAGAATGCACCCATAGTCAGGATTAAACCCAGGCCTCTGGTGTTATAAAGCAGCATCTTTTCCACTGTGCTACTGTAGCACCCTAAACAATCTTGGTTCATTTCTGCTTCCATTGAATTTGGAGCATTTTGCAGAGATGGCTTTGGTGGTATCTGTCTCGAGTAGCTCACCATGCCCAGTGGGGAATGATGAGTAACATTCAGCCTAGTTCAGTCTATGGTCAGAGGAATCTCACTTGGATTAATTATCTGGTATGTTGAAGATGATGAGCTGTGAACACGTGAGAACCAATTTACCACATTATTGGGTAGATGCCAGTGTTGTAACTGTACTAAAACAGTGTGTCTGGAGTCGAGGCTAATTCCAGAGCATAACGGTTGACTTGAGAACTCAAGTTACCGTGTTGTTTGATGCCATATTTTTTGTTGTATGCAGTGCTCCAACCTGTTTCTTGGTATAAGGAGGAATGAACCAAACTGGCTTAAGACTGGCTTCTGTGACAGTGGGTCCCTCAGGAGGAAGCTGAGATGGCCTCTCACTCAGCAATTCTGTGTGTGGGGTCAATTTGCAGACGATGCAAGGGCGAAGGAATGCAGATTTAAACTCCGGGAAAATGATACAAATGGGCATGAGGAGAAAATCTTTACTCTGAAAACGATAATTTGGAGAAACAAGGAATTGCAGATGCCAGTTTACACAAAGGGACACAGAGTGTAGGAGTAACTCAGCGGGTCAGGCAGCATCCCTGGAGAACATGGATGGATGATATTTCGGGTCGGGACCCTTCTTCAGACATACAAACCCGAAGTAAGGGTTGTAAGATTGTCAGGTTGTAAGGGGGTGGGGAAAGAAAGCAAGCTGGGAGGGAGGAGAGGCAGGCCAAAGCATTGCAGATAATAGGTTGACACAGGCAAGAGGGATTTTGATAGGCAAATTGTTGGACAAAGACAGAATGTGAGACAGAAGAATTGAAGAGTTGCAAATTGTGAAGCCAGAGGAATGAATGTCAGAGGGGGGGAGAATAAAAATAGGTGCGAGTCCAGATGGGGCATGGAGGGGGAAGGGATTGGGGTTGGAGAGTGAAAAGGGATGGCGAGGGGTGAGGTTGCTGGAGGTTACATAACATTGGAGCATTCAATGCTCCAACTCCTCCAACATCCTCTCCTCTGGCTTCACCGACCCGAAACATCACGTACCCATGTTCTCCAGAGATGCTGCCTCACCCGCTGAGTTACTCCAGTGCTTTGTACCTTGGTTACAATCAGAACTGGTCACACATTCATCAAAAATGTTTCTATTGCACGATTATTCTGCGTTGTATTCGTTTGCAAGACATCAAGAAATAAATATGATGGAGCGCTGCCAAGTCTACAGGCTGGGAAAGAAAGAAGCTATTAATCAAGTAAGGAACTTAGGAGTTGACAATAGTGGCATTATACATCCTCCTTGCAAATCCAAATATTGCTCTGCTCAACAAAAACGTAAAAGGAGGCGATTGTTGTTGTGCAGTCAGTGTGCTGTCGTGACCATTAAGCCCAGTCACCCTGTCATTGAACTGAAAACTTTCACGGACTGGATGAACCAGAGGAGCAGACTTTGGTGCTATTTTAGCGTGGGTTAAAATTGTGTTTTCTCTTACAACAGAATATGATCAGGAGATTACTTCTGCTTGTTGGCAAAGTTGTTGGCAATGCTGACAAAAAAAACATAGTGGTGTACAGTTTATGTCAGTAAAAGGAATTCACGGAGGTGGAGGCACAGTTAAAATGGCTAACTTTGAGAAGCAAGGTGTTGGAATTACAAAGCAACCCCCAAGCTCACCGCTAACAGTGTTGGTGACACACCAACTTTATGCTGCATTCCTTGACAAGGAATATTTTAAATAATTGGTTGCAGACACCAGCAGCGAGCCTCTGATTATAACCTGCTAGAACCAGTTAAAGGCAGCTCGAACCGTTTACTATTTTTACAAGGGGTGTACACTGACCCAAAAGTACCACAAATGTTTGGTTTATGGACACAACACGGGAATATAATAGCTGTACCTATACCCACTACTTCAGCTCAGGGGTTGGACAGGCTAAATGCAGGAAGATTGTTCCCGATGTTGGGGGAGTCCAAAACAAGGGGTCACAGTTTAAGGATAAGGGGGAAGTATTTTAGGACCGAGATGAGCAAAACATTTTTCACACAGAGAGTGGTGAATCTGTGGAATTCTGTGCCACAGAAGGTAGTTGAGGCCAGTTCATTGGCTTTATTTAAGAGGGAGTTAGATGTGGCCCTTGTGGCTAAAGGGATCAGGGGGCATGGAGAGAAAGCAGGTACAGGATACTGAGTTGGATGATCAGCCATGATCATATTGAATGGCGGTGCAGGCTCGGATGGCCGAATGGCCTACTCCTGCACCTATTTTCTATGTTTCTATCAAAACATGTCTCCAACAGCCCTTCCAGGTGTAACACAGGTTTACAGCATCTCCTCTACTGCATCTATTGTACTTGGTTCTTTGAATTTGGCCACCTTTACATCGGTCAGACCAAGAGAATAGACAACAATTTCTCCCAGCACTTGCGCTCGGTCTACTAGGGCCTGCGGGATCTCCCGGTTGCTATTTTATCTCCCCTTCACATTCCCCTACTGATCTTTCTGTCCTGGGCCTCCTTCATTGTCAAAGTGAGGTCACACACAAACTGGAGGAACAGCTCATATTCCGTTTGGGTAGCTTACAGCTCAACGTTATTAGCATTCAATTCTCCAATTTTAGATAATACGGCACGGTGGCCCAGTGGTAGAGATGCTGTCTCACAGCGAGTACAGTGCCGGAGACCCGGGTTCGATCCCGACTACGGGTGCTGTCTGTACGGAGTTTGTACGTTCGCCTCGTGACCTGAGTGGGTTTTCTCCGAGACCTTCAGTTTCCTCCCACATTCCAAAGACGTACAGGTTTGTAGGTTGATTGGCTTGGTAAATATAGAAATTGTCCCTAGTGGGTATAGGATAGTGTTAATGTAGGGGGATCGCTGGTCGGCGCGGACACGGTGGGCCGAAGGGCCTGTTTCCGTGCTGTTTCTCTAAACTAAACTAAACATCATCTTCCCCACCACCATTTTCCTGTGCCCCCTTCACCCTAATGCTCACCTACCTAGCCCACGTCCTCTCTCTCCCCGTGTCCCTGTTTACCTATAACCCTCTCTCTAGCTTTACAATTCGCTCCCCTTCTCTCTTATCTGACATCCTTTTGTCTCCTTTGGTAAGGTAGGATCGGGGATGGGGGAGAGGGGGGCCATGAGGAGGGGGGTAGAAGAGCAGTGGGGAGAGGTGGGGGGGAGCTGGGCGAGTGAGGGTGCTGCAAAAAGCGTAACAAGCCCGGGGAGAGAGAGAGAGAGCTCTAGTACAGGGCCCAACTCTAGGGAAAAGCTCTCAGCAGCTCTCTGGAATTCTCGGGAAAGCTGAGCCAAGGCTAGCATGCATCGACCTCGGAAGCGCTCGGAAAGTCTCGGGAAACAATAGACAATAGACAATAGGTGCAGGAGTATGCCATTCGGCCCTTCGGGCCATTAAATATGATCATGGCTGATCATCCCACACAGTACCCCGTTCCTGCCATCTCCCCATATCCCCTGACTCCGCTATCTTTAAGAGCCGTATCTAGCTCTCTCTTGAAAGTATCCAGAGAATTCCAAAACCCAGGCCAAGGCGCGAGCGTGCGTCGACCAAAACTCTCGGCAGCTCTCGGGAATTCTCGGGAAAGCCGAGCTAAGGCTAGCGTGCTTCGACCTCGGAAGCGCTCGGAAAGTCTCGGAAGCGCCTTCGGACGCCGTTGGGATCTGCAGAACAGAGCCCACTTCTCGTTCTTTCTGCGACTTTTGAAGAACTGGGGGTGGGGTGGGGGTGGGGAGGGGGAAACAGTGCCCAGCAAGCAGCTCGCCGTGAGGAGCAGAGCCATTGTGACGTCATCAGCTCGTTAACTTCAGCTCGTTAACATAAAAAAAGATCTGATTGGTGAACTTTTTTAGTAAAAAACTCGGGAAATAATGAATCAAATTTTCAGATGAGGTGACTTTTGAGATCATGGGGTAAGTCTCTACCGGAATATGTAACATTTTCACCGTTAGCGCGTCTGGTTTTCAAGGAGATGTGAATCACATATGAAAACACACACACACACACAAATAAATACACCCACATCCAAGAATAGATAGATAGATAGATAGATAGATAGATAGATAGATAGATAGATAGATAGATAGATAGATAGATAGATAGATAGATAGATAGATAGATAGATAGATAGATAGATAGATAGATAGATAGATAGTTAGATAGTTAGATAGTTAGATAGATGTGCAAGATGTAGGTTTGGTACAAGATTGTTAGCATGGTGGGGGTGGAGACATATCCCTTAATCCAAAGAGAGACAGGATTTGTAGCTATGAAGCCTTCTTCTCCTTGGCTTCACAGGCACTCTTAAATCCTACTTCAGCACATGGGCCAGTAGGTCATAAAGGTCACACATAGAGTCATAGTCATACAGAGTGGAACCAGGCCTTTTGCCCCATTAGACATGTTTCATCTACACTAGCCCCATCTGCCTGCATTTGGCCCATATCCCTCGAAACCTATCCTATCCATTACCTGTCTAAATGTTTCATCAACATTGTGATAGTACCTGCCTTAGCTACCACCTCCAGCAGCTCGTTCCAAATACCTACCACCCTTTGTGTAAAATTCTTTCCCCACTCACCTTAAATCCATGTCCTCTGGTTCTTGATTTGCCTACTCTGGGTAAAAGACTTTGTACATTTACCCTGTCTATTCCTCTCATGATCTTATACACCTCTATAAGATCATCCCACATCTTCCTGTGCTCCAAGGAATAAAGTCCTAGCCTGTTCAACCTCTTCCTGGAGTCCTGACAACACTGACATCAAATCTCTTCAGCACCCTTCCCAGCTTAACTGAATCTTTCCTATAACATGATGACCAAATCTGAATACAATACTCTAAATATTGTTTTGTCTTGTACAAATGCAACATGACCTCCCAACTTTTATACTTAATACTCTAACTCAGGGGTTCCCAAACCTTTTCGTCCCATTTACCCCAGGCAACTTTAATAGCACATAACAATGTTATGCCCCTGTCCCACTTAGGAAACCTGAACGGAAACCTCTGGTGACCTTGCCCACGACCCAATGTTTCCATGAATCACCAGAGGTTTTAATCACTCGCCTGGAAAGCCTTGACCGAAGCGTGAGCTGCATCTACTGACCAAAGATCATATAGGATCCTTGCTACCGACCACACACACACACACACACACACACACACACACACACACACACACACACACACACACACACACACACACACACACACACACACACACACACACACACACACACACACACACACACACACACACACACACACACACACAGACACACAGACACACAGACACACACACACACACACACACACACACACACACACACACACACACACACACACACACATCGCAAAGGTGGGTGCCAGTGACAGCGGAGGAGCGCTGCCTGCGCGATGAAGAGGAAGGTAAACGGCTGCCACAGAGCATGGTAAGTCCTTTAGAGAGCGCGGGAGGGGGGGAGAGAAAAGGAGAGAAGGGGAGGGAGAAAGAGAGAGAAACATAGAAACATAGAACATAGAAATTAGGTGCAGGAGTAGGCCATTCGGCCCTTCGAGCCTGCACCGCCATTCAATATGATCATGGCTGATCATCCAACTCAGTATCCCGTACCTGCCTTCTCTCCATACCCCCTGATCCCCTTTGCCACAAGGGCCACATCTAACTCCCTCTTAAATATAGCCAATGAACTGACCTCAACTACCCTCTGTGGCAGAGAGTTCCAGAGATTCACCACTCTCTGCGTGAAAAAAGTTCTTCTCATCTCGGTTTTAAAGGATTTCCCCTTTATCCTTAAGCTGTGACCCCTTGTCCTGGAGTTAAAGAGGGAACTGCAGATGCTGGAGAATCGAAGGTTACACAGAAAAGCTGGAGAAACTCAGCGGGTGCAGCAGCATCTATGGAGCGAAGGAAATAGGCAACGTTTCGGGCCGAAACCCTTCTTCAGACTGATCAGGGGTGGGCGTGGGTGGGGACAAGAAAGGGAAAAGGAGGAGTAGCCGGAAGGCTGGAGGGTGGGAGGAGACAGCAGGGGAGCTGAGGAAGGGGAGGAGACAGCAAGGACTAACAGAATTGGGAGAAGTCGATGTTCATGCCCCCGGGGTGCAGACTCCCCAAACGGAATATGAGGTGCTGTTCCTCCAATTTCCGGAACTCCCCCTCCCACTCCGTCTCCGACCTCTCTGTCCTGGGTCTCCTCCATGGCCACAGCGAGCAGCACCGGAAATTGGAGGAACAGCACCTCATATTCCGTTTGGGGAGTCTGCACCCCGGGGGCATGAACATCGACTTCTCCCAATTCTGTTAGTCTTTGCTGTCTCCTCCCCTTCCTCAGCTCCCCTGCTGTCTCCTCCCACCCTCCAGCCTTCCGGCTACTCCTCCTTTTCCCTTTCTTGTCCCCACCCACCCCCACCCCTGATCAGTCTGAAGAAGGGTTTCGGCCCGAAACGTTGCCTATTTCCTTCGCTCCATAGATGCTGCTGCACCCGCTGAGTTTCTCCAGCTTTTCTGTGTGTAACCCCTTGTCCTGGACTTCCCTAACATCGGGAACAATCTTCCTGCATCTAGCCTGTCCAACCCCTTAAGAATTTTGTAAGTTTCTATAAGATCCCCTCTCAATCTTCTAAATTCTAGAGAGTATAAACCAAGTCTATCCAGTCTTTCTTCATAAGACAGTCCTGACATCCCAGGAATCAGTCTGGTGAACCGTCTCTGCACTCCCTCTATGGCAATAATGTCCTTCCTCAGATTTGGAGACCAAAACTGTACGCAATACTCCAGGTGTGGTCTCACCAAGACCCTGTACAACTGCAGTAGAACCTCTCTGCTCCTATACTCAAATCCTTTTGCAAGGGGACAAGACGGGGAGAGAGAGGGGGGGAGGAGGAGAGAAGGGGGAGAGAAGTGGGGAGAAGGGGAGAGAAGGGGGGAGAAGGGGGGAGAAGGAGTGGAGACAGTTTTAAGAAGTTTAATAAAGTTTAGTAGGCATTTTATCTTCCGGCGGGTCTTCTTGGTCGTGAAACTCCAATGACCCAATCAAAATGGCCAGTCAGCGAAGGAGATGGCCTTCGACTGCCTGTAAGTAAATAGCAACCCCACTCCACTGGCTTCGATCAAACAGCAACCTATTTTTAGTCAAGGCCGGTTTTGATTTTGGTGAAATAATCGAAGGAACATAGGTGAAGCCTCGACCACGCGGAAACCACTTTCGACCTTTAGGGAGAGTGACCAAAACCTCCGGGAACCTCATGGAAACCTTGGGTGGGGCGCAAGGTCACCAGAGGTTTCCGTTCAGGTTTCCTAAGTGGGACAGGGGCATTATTTCACTTATCTATGAACAACTAATGATGAACAGATACACCAAACACAGTCAGTCAATGAGAAAAAATATGTACAAATCGAGAATCAACAAGTTTACCCCCTGGGGTAAATTTATCCCAGGTTGGGAACCCTTGATCTAACTGATGAAAGCCTTCTTGACCACCTTATCTTCTTGTGTTGCCACTTTCAAGGAACTACGCACATGCACTTCTAGATTAAAATGGAACACTTTGTAATTTTGTTGGCACCCTTTATGTGGCAGCTCTTTGCATATCTTGGGTATGCAAAAAAACAGCGTCGTTTTTGGATAGACACACAATGCTGGAGTAACTCAGCGGGACAGATAGCATCTCTGGACAGAAGGAATGGATGACATTTCGGGTCGACACCCTCCTTCAGACATAGTTTTTAGATACTTTGAAGGGGAGGTCAGGAATCAGAGAGAAGGGCAAGTTCTCCTCTTCTAATGTCTGTATAACTTCTTCCCTTTCTCGCATCTATGGAAAATGTGGAAGGATTCTAGACCCCGTCTTCTGAAGGTAGTTGTGACTGATATTCCTGAAGGTCAAAGTCATGAATCGAACTTCAAGGTCCTGAACATACTTTCAAAAGGTAGACAAAAATGTTGGAGAAACTCAGCGAAAATGCAGCTGAGTTTCTCCAGCATTTTTGTCTACCTTCGATTTTTCCAGCATCTGCAGTTCTTTCTTACATCATTTCAAAAGGAGTTTATTGATCTCCTAACGACCACACAACGTCAGAGACCCGGGTTTGATCCTGACTATGGGTGCTGTCTGTGTCGAGTTTGTGCATTTGCCCTGTGACCGTTGGGCATCCTCTGGGTGCTAGAGTTTCCTCCTACATCCTAAAGACAAGCATATTTGTAGGTTAAAATGCTTCTGTAAATTGTCCCCAGTGTGTAGGATAGAACTAGTGTTGGGGTGATCGCTGGTTAGCATGGACTTGGTGGATCGAAGGGCCTGTTTCCATACTGTATCTTTAAAACTAGAAAGCTAAAACTAGAACCTCATGCACAAATTCAAAATCCAAGTTGTCTCATCAACCTCAAGCACGTCTTAGTACACCACACCCCAACACTTCCCCGCACAACGTCTCTCTAACCATCAGAATTCTTTCTACAGCCATATCGGTCTTTGCATCCTTACATGCCCTACACCTGGCCTCATGCCCACATCGTAAAGATTGCCCACACTACCAACGACTCAGCAATGAATGCAGAGAATTGTGGAGAAGGCAGGAGAATGTGGTTAGGCTGGAGTGATAGATCAGCCGTGATTGAATGGCAGACTTGATGGGCCGAGTGGCGTAATTCTACTATTATTACATGACCTTATGATTCTCTGACCTTATGAATGGACTGTAAGATGCTCTTTGACACACTTGTCTCTCTCTAGTTGGACAGGGCAGTGCTTAGCCAGAGGCAACAGGGGCTAACCCATGAGCGTAGAAGTGCTCCTGTGAGCTCGCTCCCATGATTGAGGGGGAGTGTTGCCAGCAGGGATGCGGGGACCCCTGGTCAGCACAGGGGCTGATTCCATTGAAGCTGAGGGTTTCCTCAGAGCTGATTCTGCTCTTCACATTCCACCATCGACTTGGACCTACGGACCAGAGGAGTACTGTAGTACCAGGCACTTCACTCAGCTGCTGGATTGCTGAAGGCCAAGATCATGCATGAGTTTTGCTGTAGATGAATTTGAATGAGATTTTTGATGAGGCTGCTGACAAAAGAATAGATGGATCTGCAGTTCAGTTAGTGCGTGGAGAGGGCACATTTAAGTGTACGTTCAGATTAAGGAAATGTCTAGTGAAGCATCGATGCCTCACTGGAGATAAAGGCATCCTACACTTTCAGGTTAGCTTCGGTCACCTCTGGTTTTGTGCTGCCTGGTCCTACAGAGAGAAGTATGCCTTTGTTGAGATATTGTATCGTTAACCCTATGGGCAGATACAGCCCCTTGATGCGAGCTTCTCTTCCCTTCCTTCAATATCTTCCAGCAATCTACTCTTTCCCACCTCCTCTATCTTGCAGAAATGTATTCTTTCCTTTCCCCCTCTATCCTCCATCAATGTATTCTTCTCTTCCTCGTCTACCCTCCACCAGTCTATTCTGCCTTGCCACTCTATATTTTGTACAGCAGTGAAACGATTCCTGACAATTATGTCTAGGAGCAACAAATTTGACCAAAAGCCTTAAATTCAGTGAAAAAAAAAGTCATTTAGCATTTGCAGCAATATTTCCTCCAGAACTATGTAATTTACAACAATTATAGAAAAGATTATATGTTTGTAGGATTGTACCAACATTCAGAGGATATGAAGCAGTCATCAACATCAACTTTGATGTGGTTGATGATCCTATTCAGTCAAGCTCATGATGCATCTGAGGGAGGGTTCTGACCTAAAACGGGCTCTGACCATTTCCTTAAGGGCCTGTCCCACGAGCATGCGACTGTATGCGGCAAGCGCGACCAAACCAGAAGCGGGGGACGCGCGGAGATCGAGTGATCCCGTACGAGTTGACGTGAAGTTCGAGCGAAGGCGTGCGGCGTCAAGATGCTGCGCACGCCCGTCGAGGCGGTGCGTACGGCCTCAATGTGGCTGCAGGCCGGTTGGCCGTTGCCGCGCGGTATTTTTGTGCAGTGTCAGTTTTTCGGAGCCCCGTGCGATGTTGGGACCAGCTCCGCACAACTCCATACGGCTCCGGCGATCGAAGTGGGACCGGCACCACGAGGCCGTATGGCTCAAACAACCTCGTTAGGTCGCGCTTGCCGCATGCAGTCGCATGCTCGTGGGACAGGCCCTTCAATCAGTTCCTCCAGCATTTTGTTTTTTGCTCAGTTGAACTCCTTCCTGTTACTACAAACAGCTTTGATCACATGAGCTGACACTTTGGTTTGCGCTCCAGACGGTAAAGGTGTCGCATACTGAGAAACATCAGGCAGGTTCTGCCATAGCATGCTAACTATTGGACAATGCTGTGCTGCAGCATTCACAATGTGCCGCCCATCGCAATTCATAGTAGAAGTTAGCGGGTCAGGCAGCATCTCTGGAGAAAAGGAATGGGTGACGTTTTGGGTCGGAATCCTTCTTCAGACTGAGAAATGGAGTGGGTGGGGGGTGGGCAAATGCAGACAAATTAAAAGGCATTTAGGCTGAAGGGCCTGTTTCCATGCTGGTTGACCCTGGGACTATGATACTAAAATGAGACTGGCCTTAGGAGGTGCGGGGCCCAATTGGGAACAATTTTGGTGCGCCCCAGGTTCCCAGCCAAGGTCTGTAGAATCGTAGAAATATAAATAAAGTCTATTATGTAGACTCTTTATATCTTTTTGGTAGAATGGAAAGTAATCAAAATGTGCGCTTAAAAAGTGCCTGCGAGTTAATGAACCAAACAGATCTAAGCTACATTTTAATATAAAATTGCATAAATGTAAGCCTACAAATAACAAACAAAATGTATAGGTCACCTCTGAAAAGTACAGTTACAATGTTTTAGTGACTGCGAAATGAAAAAAAAAGTAATTTAATTAACTAGATCCTGGAAAAACAACAACTATTTGTTAAAAAACAGTCCAGGCATTACATTTTGGGCTTCAGCCCCATCCTACCCTTTGGGCTTCTATCCTATCCTAACTTAGTTATGTGTGTGTGTTAATTGTGTGTGTGTGTGTGTTAGTTGTCTGTGCATAATGTGTGTGTGTATGGGAGGGAAGGAGAGAAGGGAGCGAGAGAAAGCAGAAAGGAGAGAAGGGAGAAAGGAGAGAAGGGAGGGAGGGAAGTAGAGAAAGAAGGGAGGGAGGGAAGGAGAGAAGAGAAAAGGGAGAGAGGAAGGAGGAGGGAGGGAAGGAGAGATGGGAGGGAGGGAGAGAAGGGATGAAGGAGAGAAGGGAGGGAGGGAAGTAGAGAAAGAAGGGAGGGAGGACAGGAGAGAAGGGAAAAGAGAAAGGGAAAGAAGGAGAGAAGGGAGGGAGGGAAGAAGGGAAAGGAAGGAGAGAAGGGAGGGAGAGGGCCGGAGATGGGAGCAGATGCCGGGGTCCGGGCGGACGGGTGTGAGCTGAGGCCGAGGTTTGTAAACGTTGCTCCAACCCCCGACCCAGCTCTCCCTGTATTGTTCACCGCGTCTCCCCGGGGAGAGAGAAGGATGGAGCCGGGGCTGTGTGCGTGAAGCACGGCGACTGGAGGGGCGGGAGCGCTGCCCCGGGACCGTGAGGGAACAACCCACCTCCCCTCCTCCATTTCTCCATTCCCCCTCACACCCCACTCCCCGTCTGACCCTTTCTTCCCCCTCCACTCCTTAATCTCTCTCCACCCCTCTCTCCCCCCTCCACCCGGGATAGATCTACTCGAGCCAAGAGTAGATTACACTAGCGAAGGGCCCCCTTAGGCGCGGGGCCCAATTGGGAGCAATTGGTCCAATTGGCTTAAGCCCGGCCCTGCCCAGATCTAATAGGCTATGAGCCAAATGCAGGCAAATTAATAAATATTTAGAGAGATATATGGATAGGAAATGTATAGACATATATGGGACAAATGCGGCAGATGAGACTAGTGCCGATGGGGCATCATGATTGATTTGGGCAGGTTGGGCCAAAGGGCCTATTTCTGTGCTGTGTGATTCTATGACTCTATGATTGTACGCAGTTAACAGTGATCATCTCAACTATGAGGTCAAGGAAAGAGCGTTCACGTTGCGGCCTTGGTTTCACCAATCTTGCCACCACCACGCACAAGAAGCACAAGAAGCGCAAGACAGACACCATTGTATTCAGATGCCGAGAAGTGTGTTCATCTCTGGCTGAACAACTTCTAATCTTGTGTGTGGACTCGATAAGAAGAAGATCTCAACTATCAATCTTATAATGGAAGAGAGATCATTGAACACAGCTGAGAACACTGACATAGAACACTGCCCCGATACATTCCTGCAATGTTGTCCTGGGGCTGGGATGATTGACCTTCAAAGATCACCACCTTTATGCCAGAGTATTTTCAACAATAAGATTAAAGTGGAAGAGGGAGGTACTGGTGGCGCTGTCTCCATTGCCTTTAAGGTCTGCTGCAGGAGTCGCCCCTTGGGACACTGAGGAGGTTGGGTGAGGAGAGGGACTGTAGCAGCCTGGAGAATACCTGGGCTTACCTGGGTTACCTGGATCAGGGGAGCTCCAGTAAGTCACGGCTTTGGATTTTTCTTTGTAAATGGCTCCAAAATATGGTGACTGTGCCTTTGTGGGTTGTGCAAAAGAATTGTGACAATTACGAACCATTGAATGATTGAACCTGTGAAGGTGCTGCCCTGTTCTCAAGGGAAGTCACTCTCATCCCAGCTCTGGGATCGGGTGTTTTGGGCCAAAGCTGTGGGGAAATGTAAACTGTACATTGGCGCGAGCAAGTGTCTGGTGTTAATGGCATTGTTGATGATATTCTTTGACAACTTGATGATGATTGACTGGAGATTCTGGCATGGATAAGTTGCACCAAAGGGCCTGTTTCTGCACTGTATAACTATAACTGATTGGACAGTAATTGGCTAGAATTGATTTGCCTTACCTAGTGTGAAGAGGATACTTCCGGGCAATTTTTCCTGTTGGCAGCGAGGTGCTGGTATTGTAATTGCACATCAAAAGGACGCAAAGTGCAGGAGAAACTCGGCACGTCAGGCAGCATCTCTGGAGGACATGAATAAGGTGGCTTTTCGGATCGAGACCTTTCAGATGTGTACACCTGCTTCGCTCATGTCTTGCCGATTCTGTAACTGGGGGCCTTGAGTATTACAGCAAGATGCTCTCTGGTCCCACAGCCTCTGTTGTATATAATACTGTCAGCCATTTCCTAATATCAGGAGCAGTGAATCAAATTGGTTGAAGACTGGCTTTGGTGATACTGGGGATCACAGTCAGAAGTTCAAATGAATCATCCAGGTAGCACCTGTGGCTGAATCTGGTTGTGATTATTTCGGCTTGGCATAGTACACATTTTAACTACCTGTTTTTCTTAGAATCAAGCTATTTAACTCATCAGAATAGTTTCAATGTTTTAATGGTTCATTTTATTTGTCACATTGCAAGGTACAGTGAAATTCATTTTTGTATACAGTTCAATGCAAGTATCACAATACATAAGCATTTATGAGTGGTGGCACCATCGAGTGTGGCAGCCTCGCCTGCAGCTGTTCGTATTTTCATCCTTTTTTTAATTTGTAGTCCGTCAAAAGTTTTGTTTTGGAGGTCTTCTAGTCTTTTTATGTGTGTAGGGGGGGAGAGGGGGAAACTGTTGTTCACATCGCTACCTGGGTCGAGGATGCGTCTTTCCTCCGAGCCACATCGTTGCCCCTTCCTTGCGGCCTACCATCTGGATTGGCGTGGCCTTTCCTGCCGGTGACCGGCCAGAGATTCGGCTTCAGCGGCGGCGCGGCACTGGGGTGCCATCGCGGAGCGGCCAATACCTTGCTGGGCTCACCGTGTTGGAGGCTCTGGAGTGCTGGGACTGCCGACTTTGACGCCGTGGAGCTGTGGTCTGCGAAGCTTTCAGCCGCGGGCGGCGCTGACTTTAACATCGCGGAGGCCTGGGACCTTTCTCCGAGGTCGCCAGTGTTGGAGCTCCGCCCAGCTCAGCCCAGCTGTGGACTACCGCGGTCTCCGGTAGGAAGTGGCCATTTTGGATCTCCAAGCCACTGAGAGTGTTCTTCTGACACCGGAGCTCTATCATGTTGCGGCGACTGCGGAGGCCCCAATAGGCCCCAACCACGGGTGAACAAGAGGAAGAGGACTGAACTTTGTTGCCTTCCCTCACTGTGGGAAACGTTGATTCCACTGTGTGGGATGTTTTATGTTTTATGTTAAATTCTATAGTGTTGTGTTTATCTTATTTGTGTGCTGCATGGTAGCTCAAATTTCACTGCACCAATTGGTGTATGTGACAATAAATGTATTTTGATCTTTAGATACATCATAGATAAGCATCTCAGATACAACAAGCAGCATTGCAGTCGTACACTGAGACAGTATACAGAGTCGCCAGATTTGACACCATTTTCTAGTCTCAGTTATTGTAAGTGCAGGGTTCTTGACTTGACCATGAAGGCCTGTTGTCATGGCGGCCTTGCGGGGTAGACTTGGCCAAATGTAGCCGTGGTGTCCTCTGCCGCCGCTCCACCACTCCATGCAGCAGGTGGGCCGTGTTCTTGTCCTCTGGGAGCTGCACCCAGACCAGCCAAGCCCCAAGCTGCTGCAGGGCCTCCAGTGGCCCACTCCACCATCGATGCAGCGCATTGCTTCCCGCTGCTGGACTGCTTACTGGCCCTCAGTCCGACTCCCCCCACTCTAGGGGCGGACGGGCAGGCGAACTAGACCTATCGGGTGGGTCATCCATCCTCAGTCCGGATCTTCCAGGCAAATCCCTGGTTCATGGCAGGCAAGCCGGGCCTGCTGGTGGGCTTGCTGAGATACTCCAGCCTTGCTGACTCCTGCTTTTATCCCCTCTGAAACTGATGTGATCAATATGCGGACACCCAGTCCTATTACTACCAAACATCTTGACCACTTCAACCAGTCATGGTGATGATCTTTCACTCCAACTTCCCAATTCTAATTCTGATTTCTACATTTATTGATTGATCGAAAGACACAGCATGGAAACAGGCCCACGGCCCATCGAGCCCACACCCTTGGAAAACCCGTTCACACTAATTCTATGTTATCCCACTTTCACATCTACTCTCTACACACTAGAGGCAATTTACAGAAGCCAAATAATCTACAAACCCTCATGTCTTTGGAGATATGAAAGTGAATTAGGTGTCAAATTAAACTTATTTTTATGCTTTATCTGATGGGATAAATTACAGACGTGATTTTTAAAATCTCAAAATTTTGTAACATTGCTACTTATTTGTAGCTGACCTTTTGAAAGACAGCATGACTCGAGTTCTACCATCAGTGAGGAATTCTCTAAATATTTTAAGAGCAAAAGAATAAGGAGGGAAAAGACAGTCCATTGGGATCAATAGGGGGTAATCTGTGTGTGGTGCTCCGAGCCAGCATTCTGAATGAAAACTGCAGAAGGATCATTGGAGTGACACGGTAGCGCAGTGGGAGAGTTACTGCCTTACAGCAACTGTACCTGGGTTCGATCCTGACTACAGGTGTTATCTGCCCGGAGTTTGTACGATCTCCCCATGACTGCCTAGGTTTTCCCCGGGTGCACCAGTTTCCTCCCACACACCAAAGACGTACAGGTTTGTAGGTTCATTGGTTTCGGTAAAGATTGTTCATTGTCCCTAGTTTGTAGGATAGTGCTAGTGTATGGGGTGATCGCTGGGCTGAAGGGCCTGTTTCTGCCCTGTATCTCCAAACTAAATTACATTTATTTTCCCATTGGTATTCACAAAGGAAGCAGACTCTGTAAATGGAAAAGTCAGTGTGAAGGTTGGTGACAGTCCAATGCACGTCTCCATAAATAGAGGAGGCACATTGATGTCTAAGCAGACTTAAAGGTGAATAAATCCTCTGGACCAGATGAGATTTATGTCAAGCTATAGTAGCAGGCAAGGGGAGAGGTGACTGAGGCTAGAGCAGATTGTTAAACCTATGCTAGGCACAATTATGGTACCAGATGATTAGACCACAGTAGAACTAGTCCTCTTTTCCTAGAAAGCCTGGTAACTGTGACCTGTGAGCCCATCATCCATGGTAAAGAAAGTACTGGAGACCAAGTCTGAGAAGCGGATGAATTGGAAAGGGAGGGACTACGCAGAGAGCCAACTTGGCTTTGTCAAGGGCAGTCCGTGATTGACTAACTATGCTTGAACTCTTCCAAGAGGTAACAAAATGTATCGATGAGAACAGTAGATGTGGAGCAGTAGAACAGGGCGAATGTGCAAACTCCACACAGACAACATCTACAGTCAGGATCAAACCTGGATCTGGTGCCTGGTGAGGTCATTAGGAGATCAATAAACTCCTTTTGAAATTATGTTCAAGAGCTTGATGTTCAATTCATGGCTTTGACCTTCAGGAATATCACAGAACTACCTTCAGAAGATAATGTCTAGGGGACTCTATTTTCTATAAGATGCAAGAAGGGGAAGAGGTTTCACAGACACTAGTGGAGGAGAACTTCCCCTTCTCTCTGATTCTGGACCCAGTGTCCAAAAACTATGTTTGAAGAAGGGTCTTGACCCGAAATGTCAGCCATTCCTTCTCTCCATTGATGATGCCTGTCCCGCTGACTTACTGCAGAATTTTGTGTCTATCTTGTTTTCCTGAACGTTGGCACGGCCTATGACATGGTCCCACCTGAGTCATTTGTTCAAAAAGGTTATATCTACGGGATCCAGGACAAGTTGGGAAACTGGATTGAGAACTAGTTGGCAAAGGGAGACAGAGAATGATGGCAGAGGATTACTTTTGCAAGACCTGGCTAATGTCCAGACACGGGCCGATAAGAGGCAAGAGAGAGAATCTCACCACCTATCCTTGATATTTTATGGTATTACCTTTGCCAAGACCCTACCATCAACATCCTGGGCATTACCAATAAACAATTACAACGAGAAACACAAGAGGTTATGTTTCAGATTGGAATCCTTCCCCTGGTCCGGACCCGAAACCTATTCCTTTACTCCAGAGATCCTGCTTGACTCGCTGAGTTTCTCCAGCATTTTGTGTCTATCTTCAGTATGAACCAGCATCTGTAGAAATAAAGAGACTGCAGAAGCTGGCAAAAATTAAACTGCTGGAGGAACTCCATGGGTCGGACAGCATCTGTGGAGGGAACTGGACAGATGATGTTTTGAGGTCAGGACTCTTCTTCAGACTGATTTATATTGATTGTGGAGGTTTTTGTGAGAGGAGATTCCTGCTTTTTGAGCGAGGAAGACGTTAGATGCATGAATAGGAAAAACATCCACCAAATTTTCCACATTCGTCACTGATAGAAGATCAATTATTTTATTTCCCTCTTGCCCGAAGCAGAGGTTGATTCCATTCAGAAAAAGAGCAATCTGTGGAACATTTTTTTGTGTGCATTAAATGAAGAATTTAGGTCATTAATAGGACCCAAGCAATGTGTGGAGCTGTTTATTTACGTTGCATGGCAGATGACTGATGCTTATTACATGCAAAATAAAGTGGTATTGCAAAGATAGCTAACAGTCCAGTCACAGCTGCAATGCTGATATCTAATGCATGGACTGAATCTGTCAGACAGAATTAATGTAATTAGTTTGCAAAGCTTACTCAACTCTGACCAGCTGCTTCCGAGTGGTGCTGTTACCCATTTACATACTTTTACGAGAAAGGCAACAGTTGCAAATGTTTCTGTATTCACAGTTCAGCAATAGATGGAGCCTCATAAAACTAGGTCTCTCATAAATATACATCATAACATATGCATCAACTGTCAAATGAACTACACTTTGTCATGGAAACTAGGCCCCTGATAAGAAGCGTTTGAGAGAGCTGTCACTTCATATTTGCCATGCTACAAATTCCTATTTTAACTCATACATAGTGGTGGTAAATTTGTTGGAGGGCGTAGCTATTTTCTTTCCGCATCAGTTACGCGTTTGGTTTCAGTAGACCTTGCGTCCTGGATTTTAACCCCTCATTAAACGGTCTATCTATGGTACCGGGTGGAAGTGTCAGTTATAGCATGGATAGCTATCTACCCATCCTGGTATGAACATTGATTTCCCTAACCTCAAGTCACCCTTGCATCCCCTCTCTCTCTCTCTGTCCATCCGCCACCCTGGTCATCGTACTAGTTTCACTGTCTTCCTGCTAAGTTTCACTGTTTGTATCACTTGTTATCACCTTCCCCACAGCCAACAATGGACCATTGTGGGCTCCACCGTTCCTTGATCATCGTTGCTGGCTTTGATTTGTCCTTTTGCATATCTTTCATTCGATTGTCCATTGTGCCTTTTCATATCTCTCGCTTTCCCCTGACACTCAGTTTGAAGAAGGGCCTCGACCCAAAACATCACCTATTCCTTCTCTCCAGGAATGCTGCCTGTCCTGTTGAGTTACTCCAGCATTTTATGTCTGATATTGCTCCTATCGTGCTGGGTGGCAATGTTAACATGTTGGGTTTGGGGCAGGTGACAGGCAAGGTCTTGCTTACATTTACAGCTACAAAACCAGGGGTTGAACTGCAGTTAATTATGGAGAGACGGGCAAGGGAGCTGGGCATCAGAAAAGGCCGCTTCAACATTTTATTTCCATGGTCTTTGTGAGGAAAAACATGAAATGGCATCGGAGGCTGAGGGGAGTCTGAGGAGTTGATGCACTTCTATCAGAAGTAGAAACAATTGTGAGAGGCAGAAATGGAGGAGCAAGCTTTTCAGTGAGAGTGGCTATGTTTGGGGCATGTTATTCTATATAGAGAATGGTGGGTGTCTGGAACCTGCTGCCAGGGGTGGTGGAGGCAGAATCAACAATGGCATTTAAGAGGGCTTTAGGTAGGTACATGGATATACAGAAAATGGAGCACATGCAGACAGATGATTAATTTAACAACATCCTGTTTGGAGTAAACATTGTCATTAGGTCACAAGCAGAATTAGGCCATTCAGCCCATCTACGCCATTCAATCATGGCCGATCTGTCTCTTCCTCCTATCCCCATTCTTCTGCCTTCTCCCCATAACCCCTGACACCTGTACTAATCAAGAATCTATCTATCTCCGCCTTCAAAATATCCTTTGACAAGGCCTCCACAGCCTTCCGTGCACAGATTCACTACCCTCTGATGAAAGAAATTCTTCCTCATCTCCTTCGTAAATGAATGTCCTTTAATTCGAAGACTATGACCTCTGTTCCGAGACTCTCCCAATGGTGGAAACATCATCTCCGCATCCACTCTATCCAAGCCTTTCACTATTCGGCAAGGTGGGCTGATGGGCTGTTCCTCTGTTGATTTCTTTAGAGATGCAGCATGGAAACCGGCCCTTCGGCCCACCGAGACCATGCTGACCATCGATCACCCGTTCACATATTTTTCCATGTTATCCACTTTCACATCCACTCCACAGACACGAGGGGCAATTTACAGAACCAATTAACCTACATCACCTCATGCCTTTGGAATGTGTGGGGAAATTGGAGCATCCGGAGGAAATCTACACGGTCGCAAAGAGAACGTGCAAACTCTGCAAAGACAACACCTGAGTTCAGGATCAAAGCTGAGTGTGGTGCTGAGAGGCAGCAGCTCTACCCGCTGTGTCATTGTGCCGCCCTGCACAATGTTCCATAAACGTCCTGCGCTGGATTCCATAACGAGTTCCTTATGGATTCCTAATGGATTCCATATGGCATTCCTTATGCCATAAGGAATCCAGTCAGTCTGAAGGAGGGTCTCGACCCGAAACATCACCCATTCCTTTTCTCCAGAGTTGCTGTCTGGAAATGCTGACATGACCTGAACTGAAGGAGATGCTGTCTGATCACTGAGTTTCTCCAGATATTTGTGTCTATCTTCCATAAGGAAGACTGGGATCCCCTTCCACTACCAAGCCTATTCCCTTTTCTAACTTCCTGGAAGGGGAACAGCTGTTTTTAGGTTTGGAAATGCGTCCTAGCTGTTAAGATATATCAACCCTCTGTGTTCAATCCTATCTCCATCGTAAAGACTTTGCCTATGGAGCTTACAGGTGGGATTTGATTTTAAATAAAAATTACCTATAATAGTCAGAAAATGAAACTAGGAACTTTGGATATTTAATACATTTTACCTTCTTCAGAATCATAATTATTTTGCCCAAGAGCATTTTGTTTCATGCCAGCTTCTCAGCGGATCGGGCACCATCTCTGGAGAAAAGGAATTGGTTGCATTTTGGGTCAAGATGCTGCTTACGGCGTCGCGACGCTATGAACGCCCATCGAGGCGGCTGCGGGCCGGCACGCCGTTGCCGCGCAGACTTCTTGAACAGTGTCAGTTTTTCAGAACCCCGCGCGATGTTTGGACCAGCTCCGCACAACTCCATACGGCTCTGGCGATCGAAGTGGGACCGGCCCTGCGAGGCCGTACGGCTCAAATGACCACGTTAGGTCGCGCTTGCCACATGGAGTTGCATGCTCGTGGGACAAGCCCTTTACTCCAGTATTTTGGGTCTATCTTCAGTGTAAAGCAGCATCAGCAGTTCCTTCCTGCACATTCCTCAACGCAGATCAAGTGCCTTTTTGATATAAGTGCAGATCATTTATCCACGAAGGGAGGCTGAAGAAAAGAATAAATACACTCAGAAATCCACTTGAAAGAACATTTTATGGCCAAGAAAGTATTTACAATCCAGCGATAAGCTATTATAGAAAACGACTGAGAGAGTAATGGGGATAATTTGCAATTTATCACCCTTGACCAAGCTTAGTGTGACAGGAGTATATTATTATCAATGTAGCACAGTCACTATGCCCGATTTGTGTCCTCACATTCCAGGTACGCACTGCTGCCATCTGAAGTACTGTACAGAAATGCTAAATCATCTCATTCTGTTGTTTTCGAGATACAGTGTGGAAACAAGCCCTTCGGCCCACCAAGTCTGCACCGACCTGTGATCCCCGCACATTAACACCACCCTACACACACTATGGACAATTTGACATTTGATACGAAACCAATTAACCTACAAACCTGTACGGCTTGAGTGTGTGAAAGGAAACCGAAGATCTCGGCGAAAACCCACGCAGTCACGGGGAGAATGTACAAACTCTGTACAGACAAGCACCCGTAGTCAGGATTGAAGCCGGGTCTCTGGCGCTGTAAGGCAGTAGCTCTACCGCTGGGCCACCGTGTTGCCCCTAGTCATTCTGCAATAACCCCTTCTTGTAGGTATGTTGCAAAGCCTACCTGAAGCTTTGCTGAAAATCTGTCGCTGCGGGTGTGCGCGATTTTGGCGCCGTTTAGAGGGGGGCGGGTTTAAAACGCGATTTTCTCTCGGCTGTTCAAATCGAAGATGTTCAGCCTAGTTAATTATTAACGAAAAATCGCTGGAAGACCCCGTCGCAAAAGCTATTATTAGTTTTAAAGCCCTCGTATAATAGTTATAGTAGTTTAAACATCAATCTCTAAACCCGCGACCACCGGCAGCTGTCAGGGTCGCATAGAGCAAATAACAGAAGGTAGGCTGCTTATTTTTACATTAAAAAGGGCTTCTTAAGATCCCTTTATACAAAGTTTAATGTTGCGAGTAGCTCATTTTGGGCCCATTATATCCCACAGTATTTTTCTGGGCATTTGAGGCACAAATCTACAGCAATGTGTACGTTCTAAACCAGCGCGTTCACAGGAACCCACTAGAAAGCTGATTTAAAATGGACTTTAATTTACAGCAATTGAACACTAAATTCCTTCCATTTGGCCTATAAATTAATGTAAATGAGATTTAAAAATCATGTTTTATTGTGAATTATTTATGAATATTATTTGGACACTTAGGCTATTTAAAAATGTTAATCATTTATTAAGAAATGGATAGATGTTTAGATCTAGTAATTGAAGTTTAAAATTAGCTACACTTGGGTAACTAACTAATTATATGCTTTAATTTCAGGTAATCCAAGTAAGATTGTTTTATATTTGTTTCAGAATGGTTCAATCTACGATAACTGAAAATTTCATTCAGTTCTCTTAATTTTTAAGAAGGTTATGGGCTTTTGACTGCACACGATCACAGCGTTTTTGTTATGTCCATAGAAAATCAATAGGGAACAAGATGCTAATTTCCGAGTATGACCCATAACTTTTTAAATACTTGGGATATGAAAGTGAATTAGGTGTCAAATTAAACTTCTTTTATTGCTTTATCTGATGGGATAAATTACAGACTTGATTTTTTAAATCTCAAAATTTTGTAACATTGCTACTTCTTGGCATGAATAAGTGTCAAAAAGAAAGCCTTTCATTCCAAAGCATTTCACACCCAAATTAGATCTTCAGGCCGACCAGTTGCTGCTTTAATGCTACGAGTGTTTTATTGTCATATGTCCTGAAATTGAACAATGAAGTTCTTACTGGTAGCAACAGCAGCACAAAAAGTTTGCAAACACAGTACTCAATAGATAACATAACAAAAAAAATTAAAAAGTTCAATAGTTGGGGTTGGCACAGTGCAGCGGTTGAGTTGCTGCCTTACAGCGTCAAAAACCCGGGGTCGATCCTGACTATGGATGCTCTTGATACGCAGTTTATACATTCTCTCTGTAATCAAGTGGTTTTTCTCTGGGTGCTTCAGTTTCCCCCCACACTGCAAAGATATACAGGTTTGTAGGTTGATTGGTTTTGGTAAAATTGCCCCTCATATGTAGGATAATGTTAGTGTACTGGGTGATCGCTGGTCAGCTCGGACTTGGTGGGCTGAAGAGCCCATTTTTCGTGCTGTATTTTATTAGCCTGATGGTTGTTGAAAAAAAACTGTCCCTGAACCTGGACATTACAGTTTTCAAACTCCTTCACCTTCTTCCTGATGGCAGAGGCGAGATGAGAGCGTGGCCAGAATGGCGTGGGTCCTTGATGATGCTGGCTGCCTTTTTGAGGCACCACCTTGTATCGTTCCCTTCGATGGTGATGAGGTCAGTGCCCGTGATGGGCTGCACAGCACAGCAGCTGCATGCAAACAGCAAGGTGATAATAACTACATACGCTGAATGAAGGGTAAATATTAGCTAGGGGCCTAGCAGTAACTACCGCCCTTATCTACAAAATAGGACAAAGGAATGATTTTACATCCAGGTGAGAAAGCAGATTTAAAATTCATGAGAATTCATGTGATTGTCAACGCTCTCTCTGTTCTGCACTGAAAGGTTCATCCAGTCAGACTTTGGAGTGGAAGTCTCTGGTCCAGTCTGAGGAAGGGTCTCAACCCGAAACATCAGCCATTCCTTCTCTCCAGAGATGCTGTCTGTCCCGCTGAGTTACGCCAGCTTTTTGTGTCTATCTTCGGTTTAAACCAGCATCTGGAGTGGAAACTGACCCCACAAACGTTTGAGTCTGAGATGACAAACTTTATGAATGGGGAGCTGCTCTCCTCCAGATCATAGTTTGAGCACGGCAGTGCATCTCACTTTTAACTGCACTTTGCTTTGTTCGAGTTGTCAAAACCTTTGTGTTTCACAATCGTAACCACCAAATATCTGCCTGTGAGAAGCATATACTGCTGAACTTTGTAAAGACTCACGATTTTCGGTGCATTGATTCTAATGGATGGATCATTTCAGGCATCAGAACTGTACTGATCTGATGTGCTGTGACATCATGCAAAGCTCCCTACTGGAGTGGAGCCTTGTAACATTTACCTTACACTAAAAAACAAGTGCTTTAGGGGTTTTAGACCAAGGGGAGTCACTTCAATGGTATTTGTTTCCCATCAGCGGCACAGATTCATAAATTTACCCATGAACATTTTTTGAGTCATCTTTTTCTGGAGGTCAGTGTGTGTTGGCCGTCAAGTAAAATATTAACGGTTGGGGTATATCAAGGTTAAATTAATTGCAAAGGATGTTCAAGCTATACATCATTATTCTGAAGACAGACACAAAATGCTGGAGTAACTCAGCGGGTCAGGCGGCATCCCTAGAGAACATGGACATTTTGGGTTGGAACCCTGTTTGTGACTCAAATATCAATATACTCAGCAATTACCCTGAAAATGAATGGGAAAATGAACATGAGGACAAGACACAACATAAACAATATTTAATAATTAAATAAAAATAGATGAATGACAATTGGAACACTTGCATTTTACAGGAGCTTTCATGTTTTTTTCCAGAACATTTGAAAGTACTTTACAAGCAATGAATTACTTTTATGAAGTGTAGCCACTATGGTGATAGGGAAACATGGTGGCCATAAAGTATCCAACAAACTCCCACACACAACAGCGTGATAAAATAATCTGTTTTATTTGCCATTTGGGGTATAATTATTGGGCAGAACTCTGAGGTTAACTACATCTCCCTTTGAAATAATAGCTTGGGATCTTTTAAATTTATAGGAAAGAACAGACGCTAACCATCACATCTGAACGACTGCGGCTCTCACAGCACAACACTCCCTCATTATTGCACTCGGGTATCAGTCTGGGTTTTGTGCACTTCTCAGGATGTAACACAAAACACTTTACTCTGAAATAACCCATTGACAACAAGAACAAAGAGAAAAGACAAAGTAAACAACTGCTCCTCTTTAATCTAATCCACGCTTTCAGAATATTTAACCTTCACCTCTCCATTTGTCCTCCATTGAAATCAACAGAGAGCTAAATTGAGCATGTGGAAACAAGGAACTGCCGATGCTAGTTTACAAAAAAAGTGCTGGAGTAACTCAACGGATCGGTCAGCATCTCTGGAGAGCATGATTAGATGGCATTCGGATCAGGACTGAGGAAGGCCTCGACCTGAAACGCCACCTATCCACGTTCCCCAGAGATGCTGTCAGACCCGCTGAGTTAGTCCAGCACTGTGGTTAAATTGACCGCAGCATCAAGCAGTTATCTGACTCTAATCCATCCTCGTGCCACCAGGCAAATTAGTTCAAAATGAGTTTGCAGAAACACTAAGCGTGATCGGAAATTGTTTTATCAAATAATCCCAAGCAAGGAGGTACACTGAAGGGGCACTTCTGTGGAAGCCAGGTGGTGGCTAGTTGGAATGAGCTGCCAGAGGAAGAGGCATGTACAGTAACAACATTTAAAATACACTTGGACGGGGACATGGAGAGGAAAGGGTTAGAGGAACATGGGGAAATCGGAGAAGCTTAGATGAGGCATTTTGATCGGCATGGACGAGTTGGGCTGAAGGGATTATTTTGGTGCTGTACAACGCTAAAATTTGGGCGAACTCACTGGAGGGTGATTTCCCGACCTGCATCAGGTGCACAGTGCTGTGTATTTAAAGGATTGTAATTTCAGAGCCTTCAGGCTTTACTTCAAATGTTGCAGTGGAAATACAAATTTAAAAGCATGATTTCATGCTCAGCAGGAGTCCCTTTAGCAGTGGTTCTGAACCCTTTAGAAATGATTCACTGTAATCAAGCCTTGGTGTGGCTGGCTGGTTTGAACCATGCACAGCAAGCAGGCCTTTCCCCTCCCAATAAGGTTCATTCCTCCTTTCAAGGACCTCTTGGTTTCTGAAATTGAACATGCCCTTTAATGCTGAAAGAGTAATATCCAACATGCATTACTGCTTTGCCCCAGTAGCCTGAGAGTAAAGGGCCTGTCCCACGAGCATGCGACGTTGCGCATGCCCGTCAAGGTGGTGCGTATGGCATGAGGTGGCTGCGGGCCGGCAGGCCATTACTGCGCGGAATTTTTGAAACGGTCAGTTTTTCGGAGCCCTGCGCGATGTCGGAACCACCTCCGCATAACTCCATACGGCTCCGGCGATCGAAGTGGGACCAGCCCCGCGAGGCCGTATGGCTCAAGCGACCACGTTAGGGCGCACTTGCCGCATGGAGTCGCATGCTCGTGGGACAGGCCCTTAAGTGTGTTAAATTCATAGACTAAGCTATGCAATGTTTACTGGTGTTGATCACATCTTGCCTTTATATTTATTTAAGTTTCAATTTTATTAAATGGCATCACAGAATATTTAGCCCGATGAACTTTCCGTTTGAAACAGAGTGGTTAATAAATAAAAGGGGTGATGTGGCTCCTTCTGGTAACACAATCAAAATTAGATTCAATGGAACATTAATTAACGTGTTATCTGTGAGACCTCGGGATGGCATGGTGTGCGGTGATCGCTGATCAACATGGACCCGGTGGGCCGAAGAGCCTGTTTCCACGCTATATCTTAAAACCAAACTAAACCTTTTGGATTAATTAGATCTCATCTAATTGAAGGTGAAACAGATCTAATGGTTTCAGTGGGCAACTTCAATTTTATACTATGTTCAAGACTGCAATAAATTACAGAGAGAGGTGAACGTAGACCAGACCATCACTCTATCAACTTCCCTTCCATTAACTCCATCCACACTTCACGCCACCTTGACATAGCTACCAGCAAAATCAAGGACCAGTCTCAACCTGGTCACTACCTCTTCTCCCCTCTTACAGCAGGCAGGAGTTAGGCAGGTTTGAGAACACATACCTCCAGATTCAGGAGCAGTTTCTTCCCAGTTGTTACCAGGCAACTGAACACTCCTCTCATCACCTAGGGTGCAGTCCTGACCTACCTACCCCATTTTGACATTTATAGCTGATAAAACAGTGGCTTCAGCTTCTCCTTGGATTGATAGCTGGAACCCTCTATTCACATGATATGACAGCAGAATGAGTGGGAAAGGTGAATTGACATTCTGCGTGAGGTCAAACCATTCCGTATACAGGATTTCCTGGACATATTTTACGCAGAAGTCACAACTAATTTACCACAAATGCTGTGTTTATCTCCCAGCAGGAATTAACAGCAAAGTACTCTTTGTGGTGACTAATGCATCAACCCTGTCAGAAAGATTCTGATCTATGTTAGACATTTCCAAATAGAAATAATTGAAGAGGGAAAATAAAAATTCGAGAGTGCCACGTTGACAAATGGTGCCGATAAAGTCACATATACTAATGCCCCTGTCCCACTTAGG
Source organism: Leucoraja erinaceus (assembly GCF_028641065.1). Classification (NCBI taxonomy): domain Eukaryota; kingdom Metazoa; phylum Chordata; class Chondrichthyes; order Rajiformes; family Rajidae; genus Leucoraja; species Leucoraja erinaceus. Next base: position 12,326,080 of record NC_073390.1, read on the forward strand.
AAACCTGAATGGAAACCTCTGGAGACTTTGTGCTCCACCCAAGGTTTCCGTGCGGTTCCCAGAGGTTCCCCGAGGTTTTTGTCAGTCTCCCTACCTGCTTCCACTACCTGCAACCTCCGGCAACCACTTGCAACCTCCGGGAACTGCACGGAAACCTTGGGTTGGGCGCAAAGTCTCCAGAGGTTTCCGTTCAGGTTTCCTAAGTGGGACTGGGGCATTAGTATTCAATATAGTCCCTCTTCCTTCTCCCCCTCCTTCTCCCCCACCGCCCCCCCCCCACCTCCTCCCCCACCTCCTCCCCCACCTCAGCCCCCCACCTCCTCCCCCCCACCCCCCAAGTCCATCTTTGTTCTCAAGAGAGATTTAGATTTAGCTCTTAGGGCCAACGGAATCAAGTGATATGGGGAGAAAGCAGGAACGGGGTACTGATTCTGGATGATCAGCCATGATCATATTGAATGGCGGTGCTGGCTCGAAGGGCCGAATGACCTACTCCTGCACCTATTTTCTATGTTTCTATGTTTCTCCTCCTACGCAGGGTCTCGTGTTCTCTGTTGAACGAACAAGTCAAAATCAATTATGTTAAAAAGCCACTCAAATCGTGGTATAAAATGAACATTTTCTCTGACTTTCCATCATAAACCCAAGGCAGGAGGGAGCACAAACAGAGAGCTTGAGGAGGATTCTTCCCTCTGCTCCTCTTGCCCATACATGACATAGGACAACACATGGAGGAATTTTACACATGCATGTTTAATGCACTCTTTAAAAGGAAGACAATGCACACTCCACAATGAAGGTGAAAGAAGTGAACAAGAGAGCAGAGGAAGGAACCTGTTTAGAATTAATAAGTCTAGAAGAAAACGAAAAACAAGATTTTGATCCATCATTCTGAGCTGCAATTTAATATATATGTTAAAATTCCTATTAGGTATAAATTCAGAATAGTGGTATAATAGTATTTCAGCAAGAAACATCTCCAGGATATCTTGCCCATGGATTATATTTACTTCACAGAGAATGTCAATTTATCTTTACAGATTTTTTCCCTTAGTAGCACCTTTCATTGAGCTCCACCTCAGTTGCAACTAGTAATAGGGCAGCACAATGGTGCAGCAGTAGAGCTGCTGCCTTACTGCGCCATAGACAATAGACAATAGACAATAGGTGCAGGAGTAGGCCATTCGGCCCTTTGAGCCAGCACCACCATTCAATGTGATCATGGCTGATCATCCACAGTACCCCGTTTCTGCCTTCTCCCCATATTCCCATGACTCTGCTATCTTTAAGAGCCCTATCTAGCTCCCTCTTAAAAGTATCCAGAGAACCGGCCTCCACCGACTCTGAGGCAGAGAATTCCACAGACTCACAACTCTCTGTGCGAAAAAGTGTTTCCTCGTCTCTGTTCTAAATGGCTTACCCCTTATTCTATTACTCCTAAAGCCAATTAGTTTGACCCGGGTTTGATCCTGACTAAGGGTACTCTCTATACGGGGTTTGTACGTTCTCCATGTGACTGCATGGGTTTACTCAGGGTGCTCCGGTTTCCTCCCACCCTCTAAAGATGTACAGGTTTGTAGGCTAATTGGCTTCAGTAAAAATTGTAAATTGACCCCAGTGTGTAGGATAGTGTTAGTGTATGGGCCGACTGTCGGTCGGTGTGGACTCAATGAGCTGAAGGGCTTGATTCCGCACTGTGCCTCTAAACTAAACTAAATTAAACCTAACAAAACAGTATATTCTCATCCAGTGAGCCTAATTAATTGATGAACATAGAAAGCCACATACAGCAAAAGATCTCACTGTTTAAGAACAGATTGGACACTCGAATTTGGAAGCTAAATATTTAATTTCAACTCAGAGTGGCGTAGCAATAGAGCTACTGCCTAAGTTACAGCGACAGAGACCCGGGCTCAATCCTGACTAAGGGTGCAATCTGTACGGAGTTTATATGTTCTCCCTGTGACCACATGAGTTTTCTCCGAGATCCAAAGTGTACAGGTTTGTAGGTTAATTGGCTTAGTATAAATGTGTAAATGTAAAATTGTTCCTAGTGTGTGTGTAGGGCAGTGTTAATGTGCGGGGATCGCTGGTTGGTGCGGACTCGGTGGGCCAAAGTGACTGTTTCTGTGCTGTATCTCTAAACTACACTAAACCAAGCATAGAAGCAGTTGATTTATATTCGTGTGATCATGCACGCGCACAAGCATTCACACCACCATTACCTGCTGCTCTCCTTCCTCATGGTTGAGCAGCCTGTGTATTACATAGCTTCTGACATTTATGTTGTTTGGCTGAATGAATGTTTCCATCAGGTTAATGTCAAACCACCAGGAAGACAACTTTATGACCTTAAGGCTGTAAAATTCGGTCAATGTTATATTGGAGTAGTATGCGCCCAGTTAATTTCATATTCTAAAAGCATGAGATCATAAACATTTGCAGTAAAGAAAGAAGCAACATCTTCATTATTGTAATTTACCTCTATATGCTATAACATAGCATAATAGCAAGTTTAATACACGATTAATAACAGTTACTGATTGATTACCATTGTTTTAGTTTAGTTTAGTTCATAGATACATCTTGGAAGCAGGCACTTCGGCCCACAGAGTCCACACTGGCCACCAATCACCCATTTACACTAGTTCCATGTTAATCCACTTTCCCATCCAATCCCTACAAACTAGTGGCAAATTTACAGAAGTCAATCAACCTACAAACCCGCACACCCTTGGGATGTGAGAGGAAAGCTGAGCACCCGGAGGAAACCCACGAGGTCACAGGGGGAACGTGCAAACTCACTACAGACAACACCCAAGGTCAGGATTGAACCCAGATCTCTGGTGCAGTGATGCTGCAGCTGTACCAGCTACAACAGTGTGCCACATATACTTCTATACTGCTTCTTTGTCAACCTTATTTACCTATTCTACCACCTTCAGGACATGCAAACGAATCTCCTTCAGTTCATCGATATTTCATCATTGTCTTCCCTTTCCTCCTATTTAAGGTGTGCATTCACTCACCTTGCTTATCCTCCTCCCATCCCGCCCCCCCAAAAAACTACAGATGTTGGAAATTTGAAACAAAAGCAGGAAATGCTGGCAACACTAAACAAATCAGGGAGCATCTGTGCAAAGTGACCAGCAGAAGCCGAGGTGCCATTTCTTGACCTTATATTGGGCTTCATGGGAGAGTGTAGGATGCCAAGGACAGGGCGGTCAGTATGGGTCTGAGAACATTTAATCTCACAAGGAACTGGGCGTGGATGACTGTTGCAGAGTGAATTAAAAAATTCTGCAAAATGATCATCCAGTCTCCTTTCAGTTTCTAAATGTTGTGGAAATCACATCGAAGGGACATTGTCCTGAAACATGAACTCTTTTTTTACTTTTTCTGCAGACGCTGCCTGACCTGCTGAATGTTTCCAGAATTTTCTGAATTACACAGGCATCGTTTTATCCCACCTGGCGAATGAACTGTTAACTTCCCCAAGTCCCCAGCTTTGAAGAAGTCCGAAGAAGGGGCCCCGACCCGAAATGTTACCTATCCAAGTTCTTCAGAGATGCTGCCTGACCCGTTGAGTTACTCCAGCACTATGTGAATATTATGGGTGCTTGGTTTAGGGCATTCATATGTCAGGTGTTCATAACCCAGGGATGACCTGTACAGTGAGCCTATGTTTGCATCTTTATGGCAATCCCAGATCAATACAAGAGTTTGAAAGAACAATCATCCCAGGGAATTTCACAGTGAAAGGTCAGGTCTAGGGGAATGTCAAGTTCCATTCTATTCCGCAGGTTCCACCACAAGTAATGAAGCAGCCTCTGCCAACCTCCTGTGGGGCATGGACTAGTGCCGGGGAATATTTAAGCCATGGAGACAGATTATTACACCTTGTGGAAGGCAAAGCTCATCCGTCTTGACTTTCAGTCAGCTATAACAGAACCAACATCTCAGCGCTCCCACCCATTAGTATCTAAGCTGACCTTGCTGCCAAGTTTACCAAGACCAGTTATATCAATACCTTATAATTCTTATTAATACACTGATAATTCTGTTCAAATTACCAGACGCCCATAAATACTCCTCAAGGAACATGAGTTTGACTGAATACCTTCCACCTGCCCGGTCTGCTATAGCTGCAGTAATTTTTAGTTTAGAGACACAGGTCCTTCGGCTCATCGAGTCTGTGTGACCAGTGATCCCTGTACGCTTACACTATCCAACACGTTCCAATTCTTACCAAAGTCAATTAACCTACAAACCTCTTTGGAATGTGGGGGGAATTCAGAGTAGCCGGTGTAAACCCAGTACAAACTTAGTACAGAAAACATCCATAGTCAGGATCAAGCTGGTCTCTGGTGCTGTAAGGCAGCAACTCTACCACTGCGCCACTGTGCCGCCCCAGTTGAGCGCCCAGAGAGTTGAAGAGAAAGTGGGATAACAGAACTAGTGTGAACAGGTGATCGATCGATGGCTGGTGTGGTCTCGGCGGTTCACACTAGTTCTATGTTATCCCACTTTCTCTTCAACTCTCCATGCGCTCAACTGGGGCGGCACAGTGGCGCAGTGTGCAGGGATCACTGGTCATGCGGACTCGAACCACCTATTTCTCTAAACTATAAAGTCTAAACGCTATACATTAGGGGCACTTTTACAGAGGCCAATTAACCTGCAAACCTGCATGACTTTGGGATGTGGGAAGGAAGTGGAGTTACAGGGAGAACATGCAAACTCCACACAAACAGTGCCCGAGGCCAGGATCGAACCCAGATCTCGGGTGTTGTGAGGCAGCAGCTCCACCAGCTGCATCACTGTGCCGCCCTATATACCTAAAGTGCTTGAGATTATCCATGATAGACTAATGTGATGAATCAGTGGCCCATGCCAATATACTGGACATCCTCCTCCATCATTACCACATTGTGGTCGTAACTCTGTAGGTTCACCCCAGCAAGCTGACCTCACTATCACCTCCCTCCCCACAACCAGAGAATACAGGAGCATCAATGTTATGTGGAAGCATCATCCATCAATACTGCCCAATCAGAAACATAGCGGAACAAAAGTAAAATGAAGTCCCTTTTTGGAAGATTCCTTCATTAAAGAATATGAAATGATATTCCCTCATGAAAAAGATTTGGATCATGCAGGTTGAAGCCAAGGGAACTCGTGCAAGTCTAACCCCAGGATGTAAAGAGAGTTGCTTTCAGCTTGAACTTGTAGGTACAAGGCAGCCTATATCTAGGAATTAATTGTCTGTTCTGACAGGTATCAGTGAATCAAGCAGGTGAGCAACCAAGTGAAGTTGTGAATATGATTGTTGAGGTGATTAGGGTGGCACAGAGACTTTTCGGGACAGGACACTTCTTCATACTGATCGGTCTGAAGAAGGGTCCCCCGACCTATCCATGTTCTCCAGAGATGCTGCTTGACCAGCTGAGTTACTTCAGCACTTGGTGACTTTCCCCAAGGTGTGCTGGCTGACCTGATGAGTTACTCCAGCATTTTGTGTCTCTCCGTGGCTGAGAAATGTCATCGGTGTTACCGTGCCAGCCATCTGAGAGGATGCAAGTATGAAATATTTAAAAAAATTATGTAAATCTAAAAAAAAAAATTAATAGGGCAGCTCTTATCTTCCTTTGGTACACAAAATTGCTGGAGAAACTCAGCGGGTGCAGCAACATCTATGAAGCGAAGGAAATAGGCAACGTTTCGGGCTGAAACCCTTCTTCAGACTGATGGGGGGGGGGGGGGGGGGGGGGAGAAGGAAGGAAAAGGGGAGGAGGAGGAGCCCGAGGGCGGGCGGATGTGGCTGGGCATTTTGGACAAACAATTATATTGTCAATGTTAAGCAAATTCACTCACCCACAAACAATCTTCCAGCATTACAATCTGGTACTGAACCAGAGACCCAGGAAAGTCTAGGATCTCGCTCAGCTAGGGTCCTCTCCCCACTAAGATGTTCAGTTCAGTTCAGCCAGGGTAAAGCTGAATGTCATGGGTCTCTGGCTGTTGTAAAGGTCGGGAGTTTCCAGCTCCTAGTGGCATAGTGAGGGACTTGGGTTTGTCAGTGAGCAGGTAGTCAGGAGGTGGTTCGTTCACTGATCAGTAAACCATCCACCTTTCAACTGGCAACGAATGTAAGTCTCGGCTGTTGCTCTAATGAACCGGCAGTGAGGAAATTAAAAAATCTGGTCAAATTGCAGGATGCGTCTGGATGTATAGCGAGCACTGGCAATTCACATGAATCCTAAAGGTCCTGTCCCACGAGCATGCGACTGCATGCGGCAAGCGCGATCAAACCGGAAGCGGGGGCCGCGCGGAGGTCGAGTGAGTGACGTGAAGTTCGAGCGAAGTCCGTGGGAAGTTCGCGCATGTCGTACGGTGTCTAGACGCTGCGTCCGGCGTCGAGACGCTGTGAATGCCCGTCGAGATGGGCATCGAGGCGGCTGCGGGCCGGCAGGCTGTTGCCGCGCGGAATTTTTGAACACAGTCAGTTTTTCGGAGCCCCGTGCGATGTCGGGCCCAACTCCGCACAACTCCATACGGCTCCGGCGATCGAAGTGGGACCGGCCCTTTACAGTGGGATGGGCCGAGGAACCAGTTCTAACCCAACCTCAGCACCTCAGTTTGTTACACTTGATAAAAGTGGTCATCATTGGTTATCCCCTTCTGCTGTAATGTTGCTGGATATGAGCATCGAGAACACGGTCATTGTTTTTCTTCAGTCTAAGATCAGTGGTAAATGAAATAATTATATGATATTACAAAAAGCATATTTTATGTGAAGGTTACCTCCTTCCACTCAATCTTGAGAACATGACATTGTATATCTCTTTAGGTTGGTTGAGTCATCTTTGTAATAACACTCCCTCTTGACTCAGTCAGAACTATTCAGCTGCCACTGTAAGAGGATAGTAAGATTAATTGCATTACTTATTTTAGAATAAAGACAAATCCTTGTCTCCTGCTTGTTCTCACAAAGATATAATTTCCTCTAATTCTGGGAGGAAAATGTTGCAAATTTGTGGTGTTCAATTAACTCCTAATAATTAAAAGTCATTCAGTCTGCTTAAATTCACCAAAATAGAAAAATACCCTCAAAAACATAAGAATACACGATTCTTCAAAACAAGTCCCCTTAAATAAGTAAAGACTGGTAACAGTAGATTGCTGAACCGGTTTCATAATTTTGGTGATTTTCGGGTGATTGGTGGGAATATTACCTGTCCCATTTTAACCCATTCACCAACTCGATTCTATATATAGCTCCCCGTATTGGTTTCCATTGACCTTAATAGAATTGACCTGGATTCCAGCTTCCAGCCATTTTCATCTTTTTGTTCAAATAAAATCTGAATATAGAATAGGAAAAGCAAACTATTGAAACCGAAAATAGTAATAATATTTTGACCTTGCACATACATTGCAAAAAAAGAAAATATGGAAATGTCGCCCTTTCATGTGACTGAATTAACAGGAAGAAGAATTCCCGAGGTTCATTTTTTTCTACTGTGTGCTTGCAAGGTCACCTTGTCAAACTATCTTTAAATATTTTATGTTTTTCTGACATACTTTGTCCCCTAATTTTCCTTCGCTCTGCCCAGACTGACATTTTCTGTTGGCTGGGTGACTTGTAGCTCTCAGACCTCAGCAGGTGCACGGAACGTCTGAATATTTGAGTGCGAGAGCAGGAAACCTTTATCCGATATTCAATTCCCCCTTCAGGAAGACATGACTGCTTCGGGAAGATGTTTCAGTGAAGTAGAAAAGGTTTCATGCCAGGATGCTCTCCACATCTCCAGGACACCCCAATATTGTCAGGTGGGAAACAAACCAGCCAGTTCGTTTGCAGTAGATTCACCAAACCAGCAATCTGATAAGCACATGATCATTTTTATTGGTGCCACTGAGGAATAAATTTTAACAAGACCACTTGGAGAACTACCTGGCTTTTCTCTGAAGGATTGCTGTGGAATTTATCACATCCTCCTGAGACAGCAAAGGGAAGTTGGTTTAATATATCTTCTGAGAGAGTGCTTCTAATATGCATCATAGGGCACTGAACTGATAGCTTAACTAACAATAAAACACTTAAATACAAAGCGTGTGGGTATCAGTTCAAGCTTAATTGCCATTTGCACAAGTATGATATGATACAGGTACAATGAAAGACTTGCTTGCAGCAGCATAGAGGCAAATACACTCAGGCAACAGATGAAATCCTAAACTGTAGATAAATTACACTTACATTTTACAAGACGGTAAAAATAAAGACAAAAAAAAAAAAGACAATAGTGTAAACATGCATCATTAGAAAACAGGTCCCTGGGCGACACAGTGGCTCAGTGGTAGAGTTGCTGCCTAACAGTGCCGGAGAACCAGGTGATCCTGATTATGGGTGTTATCTGAATGAAGTTTACACTTTCTCCCTGTGACCACGTGGGTTTTTCCCAGGTGCTCCGGTTTCCTCCCACACTCCAAAGGCGTACAGGTTTGTAGGTTACATGCAGAAAGGAACTGCAGATACTGGTATATATGGTGAGTCTGAAGAAGGGTCCCAGCCTAAAACATCACCAATCCTTTTTCTCCAGAGATACTGCCTATCCTGCTGTTACACAAGCACTTTGTGTCTGTCTATCCCAACTTTCTAGGTAAATAGTCGCTAGTTTGTAGGATGGAACTAGTGTACGAGTAATGTTTGTCAGCATGGACTCGGTGAGCTGAAGGGCCTGTTTCCTCACTGTATCTTTAAAACTAAAAATTAAAGACTCGTTCAGCCGACCACAGTTGTCAGAAAATTTATAGATGTTATTGGAGCTAAATGTTGATAGATGGAAGCGGAGGGAGAAAAGTTTGAGGTTTCAGATCAATAACATTCCATCACAGCTAGTTCGGATTGAAACATGTTTTAAGATGCAGATAAATTGAGGAGGGGAAAGAGAATAAAGTGGAAATAATGAATTGAGATGGGATGCAGGAAAGATTGTGTGACTAAAATGATGAAATTGCAACACTGGAGTGGGCAAAGGTTTACTGGGAAACAGCTAGACACTAATTCAATTAAGATGTTTGTTTGTGAAATCTTGTTTTTGCATATATGTCACAGAATGATATGTCTGATACCTTGACTGTGACTTTATACTGTGGGTAAAGGCGATGTCTAATCAAACAACATACATTTTATAAATGAAGAACAACTGATTTTAAAACAGTGGACTGTCTGCCGATAATGTAAAAACAAAGACAAACCCAAATTAGACTTTCCGCTGCGGTGCAAAATTTGAATTCAAATGTTAAAGTTTCTCTGTCTCTGCGACAGTAATCTGAGTCTTATTTTGCCACATGAGCATCTAATTCAAGGAACACTGTGATATTTTAAGGATTAGTTCATTCTTTAATGGGAGGGAAACAGGTGCTAGAATTCAATTGAGGGATTAGGCAATAATATCTCAAACAAACATCAAAGGTAAGTGAAAAGTGAGCTAGATTTTTTTTTATTGAATTGCCTATCTCATTATTCATTGTGATAGCTAATACTTTGACACTAGGTTTTACTGTTACGCTAGGTTATACTTTGACATTGCAGTGAGAAGTTGGGGCAGCACAGCAGTAGAGTTGCTGCCTTAGGGTGTCAGAGACCCGGGTTCCATCCTGACCACGTGTACTGTCTGTATGGAGTTTGTACATTCTCCCCGTGACCATGTAGATTTTCTCTGGGCGCTCCCGTTTCCTCCCACACTCCAAAGACAAGCAGGTTTGCAGGTTAATTGGTTTTGGTAAAATTGTAAATTGTTTCTGTTGTGTGGGATAGTGCTGGTGTTTGGGGGTGATCGTTGGTCAGCTCGGGCTTGGTGGGCGGAAGGGCCTGTTTCCAAATTGTATTTCATAAGTCTAAAGTGCTGCGAGAAGCAAAGGCACCAATGTCACTCATGGATGGACAACAACTAACAATATTCATTTACAACCATTAACAATAGTTATATATAACTGTTAACATGACTGTTCTGTTTATTAAAAAGAATTAAAATTGAGAGGTAGAAAATGCTATTAATGTGTCAAATAGAAACATAGAAACATAGAAATTAGGTGCAGGAGTAGGCCATTCAGCCCTTCGAGCCTGCACCGCCATTCAATATGATCATGGCTGATCATCCAACTCAGTATCCCGTACCTGCCTTCTCTCCATACCCCCTGATCCCCTTAGCCAGAAGGGCCACATCTAACTCCCTCTTAAATATAGCCAATGAACTGGCCTCAACTACCCTCTGTGGCAGAGAGTTCCAGAGATTCACCACTCTCTGTGTGAAAAAAGTTCTTCTCATCTCGGTTTTAAAGGATTTCCCCCTTATCCTTAAGCTGTGACCCCTTGTCCTGGACTTCCCCAACATCGGGAACAATCTTCCTGCATCTAGCCTGTCCAACCCCTTAAGAATTTTGTAAGTTTCTATAAGATCCCTTCTCAATCTCCTAAATTCTAGAGAGTATAAACCAAGTCTATCCAGTCTTTCTTCATAAGACAGTCCTGACATCCCAGGAATCAGTCTGGTGAACCTTCTCTGCACTCCCTCTATGGCAATAATGTCCTTCCTCAGGTTTGGAGACCAAAACTGTACGCAATACTCCAGGTGTGGTCTCACCAAGACACTGTACAACTGCAGTAGAACCTCCCTGCTCCTATACTCAAATACTAGTGATGGTATCATTAATAATTATATTGATTACATACTGGACACAATGTAATGTCATCTATATTTCTCTGAACATTGTTGACCTCAAGGCAAAGAATAAAACTACTATATTCCTGATTAACATCAGAGGAAAAGATTGGAGACTTATTTCAAGTGCACAATTCACCAGGCATCTTGTTCCTTGTGGGTTTCTCTAATGCGTCCAATGGTGACGCCAATATAGGTGGAGTATTGATTATAAAGGTTGAAAACTTGTTAGAAACAGCATTCTATAGTAGGGAAAGTTCAGGGAGACCTGGCTTATCGACAGCTGCATTATACTTCACTTGTTTATTTGCTAGAGGCTTGGGAATTTTAACTCTTTCTCCTTGGCAGCTCAATATCCCTGAATAGTTCCACGTCTGAACACTGGAAGGAGCTGCTGGCCTAGATGTTATCATCGTGCAGCCAATGTGCACTAATTTTTAAGTCAGCTGCTGTTTCTTTTTCACTGAGATGCCACAGAAACAGATTGCTACCATGCTAAGGGTTGGAGTTAGCATCATCATGACCCCCCCCCCCCCCCCCCCCCCCCCCCCCCCCCCCCCCCCCCCCCCCCGCTCCCCCCCCCCTTCCCCAAAATATTAAGCTAAGTGAGTCATTTACAAAACTGCCTAACCTCTTCAGATGGTTTGGGCTATGATGAATGGACTCAGGAGCTGTATCCTTCATCTCCATCCCCGTTTCAGACATGGGGTTGTTGCAGGCATCAACAAATACCTCTACTGTCAGCTGAAAGCTCTCCCTCAGGATATTCCCGACTGGCAAATCTGTGGACATATTTTGCCACAGAAGGCTGTGGAGACAAAGTCAGTGGATATATTTAGGGCAGAGATATATAGATTCTTGATTAGTATGGTGTTATGGTGTTAGAGGTTATGGGGAGAAGGCAGGAGAATGAGGTTATGAGGGAGAGATAGATCACCCATGATTGAATGGCGAAGTAGACTTAGAAACATAGAAACATAGAAAATAGGTGCAGGAGGAGGCCATTCGGCCCTTCGAGCCAGCACCGCCATTCATTGTGATCATGGCTGATCGTCCCCAATCAATAACCCGTGCCTGCCTTGTCCCCATATCCCTTGATTCCACTAGCCCCTAGAGCTCCATCTAACTTTCTCTTAAATCCATCCAATGATTTGGCCTCCACTGTCCTCTGTGGCAGGGAATTCCACAAATTCACAACCCTCTGGGTGAAAAAGTTTTTTCTCACCTCAGTCTTAAATAGCCTCCCCTTTATTCTAAGACACTGGTCCCTGGTTCTGGACTGCCCAAAATTGGGAACATTTTTCCTGCATCTAGCCTGTCCAGCCCTTTTATAATTTTATATGTTTCTATAAGATACCCCTTCATCCTTCTAAACTCCAGTGAATACAAGCCTAGTCTTTTCAATCTTTCCTCATATGACAGTCCCGCCATCCCAGGGATCAATCTTGTGAACCTACGCTGCACTGCCTCAATCACACGGATGTCCTTCCTCAAATTCGGAGACCAAAACTTGTACGCAATACTCCAGATGTGGTCTTACCGGATCCCTATACAACTGCAGAAGAACCTCTCTACTCCTATACAGAAATGGGCCAAATGGGCTAATTCTACTTCCATCACTTATGATCTTATGATCTTATGATTCTTGACTGAGCTCTGACACAATGCAATGGTGCATTCTTGAAGGTCGTTAAACAACGATGCCCATTTTTTTGATTACCGTGTTGAAACTGACCAATCGATCTACAATTACATCCCTTAGTCTCTCTCACTCCCTTCCCATCAAACCCTATCTCAAACCCACCTTTCCAGCAGGTCAACGTGTACCTGACACACATGGAACTGCAGATTTCAGTTTACCAAAAAAAGAAACAAAGAGTTGGAGTAAGTCAGTGGGCCACCCGGCATCTCTAGAGAACATGGATAGATGATATTTTGGGTCAGGACCTTCTTCAGACACTGAGTGTTGCTTATCCATCTTCTCCAGAGATGTTGAGTTACTCCAGCACTTTGAGTCTCAATCAGTTTAGCTCTTCTATTGATCAATGAGAATTTTTGTCTTATCCAGCTGTTGTGACATGGTTTGGATAGGTTTTTAAGGTCCAGGTACAATAATAGTACAAATGGCCATAGTGATGGGGCTACTTGGACCTATCCAGGTTCACTGGTCACACCCCAGACAGTGTCTGTCGTGGTGCTAACGCAGAAGCAGTTTTGTATGTTCTGGCATGGAGACTGGATATGGATTGTAAAAGATTGAAAAGTCTCAACACGAACTTCTCCTAAATAAAAATAAAGGATAAAATAATTATATCACTAAAGCTGAAGTTTGGTGATAGATCTGTTGCTGAACTATGTGGAGGAGGCCACTACATGCATATAGAGATGCCATCAGCGTTCTGACGGAAGGTCTTTGACCTGAAACGTTGTCGACTTCTCTCTCCACAGATGAGGCCTGACCTGCAGACAACTTCCAGCATTTTTCTCATTTTAATAACTGGTTTGTTTCCTTTTCTTTGTTATCTCCACTGAACAGTCTCCAGGAACTGTAGTCGTTTATCAAGCACCAGACAGAGAATTTTTCTACCGGCAGAAATGTTGCCCCAACTCCTGGGAGAAGGTTATTTTAGCTGCTGATTCAGTCGATAGAAAATGTAATTAACATTTTAACTTCTCTGAGTAACTCAGCGGGACAGGCAGTATCTCTGGAGAGAAGGATTGGGTGGCGATTCGGGTCCAGACCCTTCTTCAGACTGAGAGTCTCAACCCGAAACATCACCCATTCCTTCGAACCAGAGATGCTGCCTGTCCTGCTGAGTTATTCCAGCATTTTGTGTCTATCTTCAGTGTAAACCAGCATCTGCAGTTCCTTCCTACACATCAGTTTTCTGTTGTTTTATTCATTGCTAAGCACACAATTAAATGGTTTGGACAATCATGCCAATGTCCAGTTTTGCTTGCTTGATTGTGGAATATGACTTTGTTTTATCCCAGTTTACTAAGTGGCTGAGCAAAACCTATGCTGAACTGAGAGTACTTCATGGTCAGTTGAAAAATGGATAGAGGTTGAATGTCTTTGGTGCTTTAATGTCATTGTGTTCTCATTTGTTGCTTACACAGTTATGCCCTTGTACCACTTAGGAAACCTGAACGGAAACCTCTGGAGACTTTGTGCCCCACCCAAGGTTTCCGTGCGGTTCCCGATGGTTTTTGTCAGTCTCCCTACCTGCTTCCACTACCTGCAACCTCCGGCAACCACCTGCAGCCTCTGGGAACCGCACGGAAACCTTTGGTGGGGCGCAAAGTCTCCAGAGGTTTCCATTCAGGTTTCCTAAGTGGGACAGGGGCATTAGATTTTCCAGCCGAGGCCTCTGCTTGCACCTCACCTGAAGAACATTAAACACCGGTGTACCTCATTGAAATTAAAAGATGCAGATTAAGCTTTTTGACTGCTGAAAGACTCCTGCAAACTGCACATTTGTTAACTGCCAAAAACAATTAGTCTCTCGCGAGCTCAGTGCCACCACACTAGATGTTAGGGATGTGGTGAGACGACAGTATGCCATGCAGCCTTGGAAAGAGTGGAAATCCTGCCACAAGCTCAATTTTGACCATTAACTGTTGAACATCAAATATTAATTCTCATGCCAGAAGTGAAGAGGAGAAAATAATGAATGGTTATAAAATCATGTGCTGCCTGTGCTTAAATTAGTGGCATACACCGCCAGCTTGACTGAACAGAAGATGATAATTGAAATTGCAGAGTACTTTTAGCACTAAATGGAGCCAAGGTTTGGATTTTGGCTATGGTGACCTTGTAAAACATCACTGATTTGATTATTGGCACCATCATAAGTCTCTAAATACCAACGACATTGACTAAGCTTTGTCTTAACATAGAAGAGGGAAACTGTCCTTCATTCTTTGCAAAGTGTATTTATTTTCTCAAAGCCTGCTTAGTGCATCTGCCTGCAAATAAAGCCCTTACAATGAGAATGGCATCTGCCAAAGGTTAGACACAAGTCGCCAATGCACTATCCTTAATGTTTCTTGTAAGAAAACAAACATTATCTATGTACACTTAATTATACAGTCCATGCACTAGGTAAATGATGTACCTTACTGCAGATCCATTTGTGGGTTTTGACTGCACTTAGCTTTAGTTTAGAGATACAGCATAGAAACAGGCCCATCGGCCCACTGAGTCCATGCTGACCAATGATCACCTATACACTAGTTCTATCCCACACACAAGGGACAATTTAACTACAAAGCTGCATGTCTTTGGAGTGTGGGTGGAAACGCATGCGGTCACAGGGAGAACGTGCAAACTCCGTTGAGACAGCACCCATGGTCAGGATTGAACCCGGATCTCTGGCTCCGGAAAGGGCCTGTCCCACTTTCACGACCTTTTTTACTCGTGGACATTTTTCATCAGGCTAGAAAAACGCCCCGACCTACTTAATGCTACAAGTGCCCACGACTAGCATCACGGCCTGCTATGACCTACCTACGACCTCCTACAACCTCCTACGACCTAGTGACGACCATGTTGCGAGTATGAGTCAAGGGCAAACTCGGCAGAGGTTGTGAATTATGTTGTGAAAGTGGGACAGGCCCTTAAGGCAGCAACTTTACCACTGCACCACTGAACTGCCCTGTGCTGCTCTGCCTCTTGCCTCACCTGTCACAAACAATCAGATGATTTTGAGGGTAGAGGTTCAGGATGATACTGCCGGAGGCCTTCATAAATTACTTGGGCCTGAAGTTATCTGCCCTCAGCCAAGTGAGTGTATGTGCGTATTGAGTGTGGCCAGGGAGCTGGATCTAGCCAGCTTGGCCCATCTTTGTAAAACACAGAGTTCTGATGAAGGGACTTTGATGTTAGCAATAGATATCCATATAGATTACATCATCTAGAAATGACATCTTGTGCGGCACGGTGGCGCAGCGGTAGAGTTGCTGCCTTACAGCCCCAGAGACCCGGGTTCAATCCTGACTACGGATGCTGTCTGTACGAAGTTTGTATGTTATCCTTGTGACTTTGTGGGTTTTCTCCGGGTGCTCTAGTTAGTTCCCACATTCCAAAGACGTACAGGTTTGCAGGTCAATTGGCTTTGGTAAAAATAGTAAAATTGGCCCTCGTGTGTAGGATAGTTTAGTGTAAGGGGTGATCGCTGGTCGGCGCGGACTCGGTTTGACTGAAGTACCTATTTCCGCACTGCATCGCTAAACTAAACTAAACTAAGTATGGATAGTGTGATTGTAGACAGCCTTTTCCCCAAGGTTGGAATAAAGAACTCGAAGGAATTGGGGAAAGATTTAATGGAAACCTGAGGATCATCTTTTTCATGCAGAGGGTGATACAAGATGCCAGGATAAGTGCTTGAGGCAGGTTCAAAAAAACATTTAACAGGCATTTGGACAGGTATATGGACAGGTATATGGACAGGTATATGGACAGGTATATGGACAGGTATATGGACAGGTATATGGACAGGTATATGGACAGGTATATGGACAGGAGAGATTTAGAATGATATGGGTCAAATATAGGCAAATTAGATGAGCGTAGATGGGAATTTTGGTTGGCATGGTCAGATTGGGCTGAAGGGCCTGTTTCCTTGCTGTAAGGCACCGTGTCTTTTTAAAATTCTCTTCCCCAAGCTGCAGCCAGACCGCAGTGTATTTAACATCATTTTCAGTTTTTATTTCTAAGGCAATGAGACGGTCACAATGTGACTAATCTAGTAACCCCACTTAAGGATGGATGTTAATACCCTAGAGAAGGTGCAGATGGGAGGTACCAGAAAATGGTCGTATTGTCGAGAGATTTCAGCTGCAAGGTTCAACTGGATAGATTAAATATGTTCTTGGAGCAAATACAGTTGAGAGGGCCATTATGGTTTTAGGTATGGAAAATAGAAAAGAAATGTGTAGGAAAGAACTGCAGATGCTGGTTTAAACCGAAAATGGACACAAAAAGTTGGAGTACTCTAACTCAGCGGAACAGGTAGCATCTCAGGAGAGAAGTGTCTCGACCTGAAACGTCACCCATTCCTTCTCTCCAGAGATGCTGCCTGTCCCGCTGAGTTATTCCAACTTTTTGTGTCTATCAAATAGAAACTAAATTAATTTTGAGGGTCAGAGGCCACTCAATTAAAGTGAATGGCAAATGAATAAGAAAGTATGTGAGGAAAATCATTCTAATGTAGAGAATGGTGCAACACATCCTGTAAGCATGGTGGAAGCAGGCAATTAGGTCTTTCTAAAGAGAATTGTACAGTACTTGCCAGGTTATGGGGTAGGGTAGGCAACTGAATAGATTGCTCCACAGGGAGCTGCTATGCTCTTGATGGGCTGAATAGCCTTCCACTGTTCATCTACGTGTCCATAGTTCTCTGTGCAGAGGTCATTAATGCAATTTATGAGAGAAAGAACCTGGGTCAAACCAGGACTAGGAATGAAAATATTTATCACAGGGTAAAGTGCCCAGTATTGAGCTAACAACTCATAGTAGCAAGACTCAGACAGAAAATGTCTGTGAAATGTTCTTATGACCAGACTTTGCTGGAGCTCGAAGAATACTTGTAAATGTTTAATGCTGTTCTTCAGGGATTAGAAAGAATGCTTTCATGCCATGGTAATGTAATACCACCCCACAGTCCCACAGGAAACCTGAGGTTCACTCATTTACCTGGAATTATTCCATTTGTTTCTGGAGGAAACTTGAGCTGTGTGTTTTGCAGTGCAATGTTACAATGCATTCACTGTTTTCACTTGTCTAGGACATTGACTACCGATGCCTTATATTCATAAACATGTCTGGAACACAACGTAATGCTTTGGACTGAGTGCCTTATTGACCTGCTTGGAGACCCATAGGCATGCAGTGATATCAACAGAAGCAAAATTATGCTTTGAAAGGGAATTAACAGTTTCTTCATAACTAAAAACCAGGCTGCTTTAAAAGAAGAAGGATAAGTTGCTCCACAACAGATAAATGGCCTAGAGATCATCAAAATATGTAAACAAATTTATGTGTGTGTGTATATATTTGTGTATATGTGTCTATATATGTGTATATGTGTGTATATATGTGTATATGTGTGTATGTGTGTATGTGTATATGTGTATATGTGTATATATGTATATATATGCTATGGTAATGTAATACCATCCCACAGGAAACCTATATATATATATACAGTATATACGCACACGCACATACGCACACACATATATATATATATATATGTACAGTTTCAGTTTCAGTTTTTATTTCTAAGGCAATGAGAAGGTCACAATGTGACTACTCTAGTAACCCCAAAAGGATGGATGTTAATACCCTAGAGAAGGTGCAGATGGGAGGTACCAGAAAATGGTCAAATTTTCAAGAGATTTCAGCTGCAACGTTCAACTGGAGAGATTAAATATGTTCTTGGAGCAAATACAGCTGAGAGGGCCATTATGGTTTTAGGTATGAAAAATAAAAAAGAAATGTGTAGGAAAAAACTGCAGGTTCAAACCGAAGTACATACACGCGCACATATATATATCAATAACTTCACGTTTGACCTCCCATTTCCTCCAAACACAAGGCGTAGCTATGGGCACACGCATGGGCCCCAGCTACGCCTGCCTCTTTGTCGGTTACGTCGAACAATCCTTGTTCAATACGTACCAGGGCCCCATCCCCGACCTCTACCTCCGTTACATTGACAACTGCTTTGGGGCCACCTCCTGCACCCACACACAACTGACTGACTTCATCCACTTCACCACCAACTTCCATCTGGCACTGAAATACACCTGGACTATTTCCGACACTTCCCTACCATTCCTTGACCTCACTATCTCCATCGCAGGTGATAGACTCCTGACCGACATCCACTACACACCCACTGACTCCCATGACTATCTGGACTACACTTCTTCCCACCCTATCTCCTGTAAGGACTCCATCCCTTACTCCCAATTCCTCCGTCTACGCCGCATCTGCTCCCAGGATGAGGCATTCCACAGCAGGACATCTGAAATGTCCTAATTCTTCAGGGAGCGGGGATTCCCCTCCTCCACCATAGATGAGGCTCGCACCAGGGTCTCTTCCATACCCCGCAACACTGCTCTCTCTCCCCATCACCGCACTCGCAACAAGGGCAGAGTCCCCCTGGTCCTCACCTTTCACCCCACCAGCCGCCACATACAACAGATAATCCTACGTCATTTCCGCCACCTCCAACGTGACCCCACCACTCGCCACATCTTCCCATCTCCCCCTATGTCTGCCTTTCGCAAAGACCGCTCCCTCCGCAACTCCCTTGTCAATTCTTCCCTTCCTTCCCGTACCACCCCCTCCCCGGGCACTTTCCGTTGCAACCGCAAGAAATGCAACACCTGTCCCTTTACCTCCCCCCTCGACTCCATTCAAGGACCCAAGCAGTCGTTCCAGGTGCGACAGAGGTTCACCTGTATCTCCTCCAACCTCATCTACTGCATCCGCTGCTCTAGATGTCAGCTGATCTACATCGGTGAGACTAAGCGGAGGTTGGGCGATTGTTTCGCCGAACACCTCCGCTCGGTCCGCAAGAACCTACCTGACCTCCCGGTGGCTCAGCACTTCAACTCCCCCTCCCATTCCCAATCCGACCTCTCTGTCCTGGGTCTCCTCCATTGCCAGAGTGAGCAACACCGGAAATTGGAGGAACAGCACCTCATATTCCGCTTGGGGAGCCTGCATCCAGTGGGCATGAACATTGAATTCTCCCAATTTTGTTAGCCCTTGATGTCTCCTCCCCTTCCTTAGCCCTCGAGCTGTCTCCTCCCATCCCCCAGCCCTCGGGCTCCTCCTCCTCCCTTTTTCCTTCCTTCTCGCCGTCACCCCCTATCAGTCTGAAGAAGGGTTTCGGCCCGAAACGTTACCTATTTCCTTTGCTCCATAGATGCTGCTGTACCCGCTGAGTTTCTCCAGCATTTTTGTGTACCCACATATATATATATATATAGTCTGCAGAACCATCCAATTTCCCTCTACTAACACTCAAAGCAGCCTGGTCCTCACCCTCAACAACTTCTCCTATGAGTCCTCCCACTTCCTCCAACCCCAAGCCATAGCTATGGGCACCCACATGAGTCCCAGCTATGCCTGTCTCTTTGTAGGATACATTGAACAATCCCTGTTCCAGGCGTACACTGGCTCTATCCCAGAACTCTATCTCCATTACATTGATGACTGCATCGGTGCTACCTCCTGCACCCATGCAGAACACATGAACTTCATCAACTTCACCACAAAACTTCATCCTGCACTCAAATTTACTTGGACCATCACCGACACTTCCCTCCCCTTTCTTGATCTCACAGTCTCCCTCACAAGAAATAGACTATTGAGTGATGTCTATTACAAACCAACTGACTCTCACAACTATCTCAACAACATTTCTTCCCACCCTGCTTCCTGCAAAGACTCCATCCCTCACTCCCAATTCCTCCGTCTATGCCGCACCTGCGCCCAAGATGAGGTGTTCCATAATAGAACATCCGAGATATCCTCATTCTTTAGGGAACGGGGGTTCCCCTCTCCCGTCATAGATGTCTCCTCGGTACCCCGTAGCTCCGCCCTTCCTCCCCCTCATCGCAACAGAGACAGAGTCCCCCTAGTCCTTACCTCCCACCCCATCAGCCGTCGCATACAACACATAATCCTCCGAAATTTCCGCCACCTCCAACAGGATCCCACCACTGGCCACATTTTCCCATCTCCACCGCTTTCCGCCTTCTGCAGAGACCGTTCCCTCTGCAACTCCCTGGTTAACTCATCCATTCCCACCCAAACCACCCCCTCCCCAGGTACCTTCCCCTGCAACTGCAGAAGATGCAACACCTGTCGCTATACCTCAACTCGGTCCAAGGAGTTATTGTATTCTTTCAGGTTACGCTGAGGTTCACTTGCACCTCCTCCAACCTCATCTACTGTGTCCATTGTTCAAGATGTGGACTCCTATACGTCGGCGAGACCAGACCCAGACTGGGCAATTGTTTCGTGAAACACCTTCATTCAGCTGAACCAACCTGATCTCCCGGTTGCTGGACACTTTAATTCTCCTTCCCATTCCTACACAGACCTTTCTGACCTCGGTCTCCTCCATTGTCAGAGTGAGGGTAAATGCAAATTGGAGGGACAGCATCTCATCTTTCACTTGGGCAGCTTACACCCCAGTGGTATGAATATTGATTTCTCTAACTTCAGGTAGCCCCGGCGTTCCCTCTCTCTCTATCCCTCCCCCACCCAAGTCGCACCAGCTTCTCAATTTCACCCTACAAACAGTTTACAATGGCCTGTTTCCTTTATCATCATTATTTTTTTGCATATCTTTCATTCATTGTTCTTTAACTCTCCACATCACTGTCTATATCTCTTGTTTCCCTTATCCCTAACCAGTCTGAGGAAGGGTCTTGACCCACTCATCACCCATTCCTTCTCTCCAGGGATGCTGTCTGTCTCGCTGAGTTACTCCAGCTTAATATATATACATACATACATACACACACATAAAACAAACAATAATAGTACAAAAATACAAAACTATTGCCACCGTCTATGTAGTTCAGAGCTTATTTTTAGGTTGTCGTGTTTCATAGCCTGATGGCTGAAGGGAAGAAGCTGTTCCTGAACCTGGTTGTTACAGTTATCACACATCCACTCATTCAATAACCCACTCATCTTCAATCTCACCTCCTCCCTTAGTTCAACCTTGGCACATGTTCCCAACTGACCCATGTCCTGTTCCATAGATTTGGTGGGTGGGCAGTATAAGGAGGTCGGCTCCTTCCACCTTCTGTGCAAAGTCTCCACGCGCCTGTGGTGCATGGCATCAATATCTTCCCAACATCTTCAGATTTACTAGAATGTTGCCTGGGTTTCAGCAACTAAGTTACAGAGAAAGGTTGAACAAGTTAGGGCTTTATTCTTTGGAGCGCAGAAGGTTAAGGGGGGACTTGATAGAGGTTTTTTAAATGATGAGAGGGATAGACAGACTTGACGTGGAAAAGCTTTTCCCACTGAGAGTAGAGAAGATTCAAACAAGGGGACATGACATGAGAATTAAGGGACAGAAGTTTAGGGGTAACATGAGGGGGAACTTCTTTACTCAGAGAGTGGTAGCGGTGTGGAATGAGCTTCCAGTGAAGGTGGTGGAGGCAGGTTCGTTTTTATCATTTAAAAATAAATTGGATAGTTATATGGATGGGAAGGGAATGGAGGGTTATGGTCTGAGCGCAGGTATATGGGACTAGGGGAGATTATGTGTTCGGCACGGACTAAAAGGGTCGAGATGGCCTGTTTCCGTGCTGTAATTGTTATATGGTTATATGGTTATCTCTTCCATTTTGGCTGCTCACGGGACAGAGGTTTGCAGATGTTAGTGGGCATATAGAGCTTCCTCACGGTGCCTTGGAATAGGCTCCAATAAACTTTACCTCAACATGGCATGTTTTGAGGATTTGGAGCAATGAATGGAGAAAGAACATTTGCGAGATACAAACAGCTATCTTATAATAAAATAGAGGAAAAGGCATTAATAAAAAAACACATCTCATGCTTTTCTGCTTGTTGAATCTATACTGATAGGTGGAGCAACTGGTCTTATCCACTGGGAATTACTGCTTGTGTTAGCTGGCCTGGTGAAATCAAGGATCCTAGCACCATTCGAAATCCTGGTCCAAGGTAGTCTCTCCCCTTCCCAGAAGGTGAGGTCCCATGAGCTTGCTTGCAGTGTTAATTTATATAATGAATAAAGTGAGCTTCTACTCTAATCTGTAAGCAAGAGTTGACTATGCTGTTGTTAGTACTGAAAACAAGGGTTATTTATTACATCAGGTGCAGAGCTAGTCTTGGATGTCTCTGAGAAAAGGAAATATTATCCTTTTCTTTCATCTTGATCCTTATCTACTTATTAAATGTTCTTGCAACGGCCTCATGATTTACTGGTTCTTCTAAATGAGCCTAAGCATTCTCTCAAGCATCCAATTGTTTTACTGATGAGCCTACTTGCCTGTCATGTACTACTGTTAGTAGACAATTTCAACTTCCATCTAAAAGCCCGTTTAACCCTTATATTACCAACATCTTGCTGGGACATGGGCAGCGATGTCAATTTATGAATATGTGCACTTGTGCAAATGTTCATATCCCATACATGGCAGTGCCTTCCTGGCTGATGCCCTGCATGATCCCAGAGCTACATCAACCCTTCCAATGTTTCCACGTTGTAAGCTATTTCGCCAGCTCTAAGCTTTTCCAATGGATTTCCAAGTGATTTGACCAGTGTTCTCAGCCTCCACCATTAACTCCACTGCCTCAGTGATTTCATCCCTCTATAGCCATAGCTTTGTACTCATGCAGACTTTGTGCAATCTTAGTCAGAAAAGATCATAGTCCAAGAGATTCACTGACTATGATTGAACATGAATCTCAAAGGAACTTTATAGACAATGCGTTCGGGTACAAGTGTGGCAACTCTTTTGCTCTTGATGAAGATTAAGATCCAAATCTGGCATAAAAAGTAAAGGTTCATCTAGTGCTTCATCTTTTATAATATTTATAAGATTTATTTCCGTTTCTGGTATTTATTCCCGGTTTTATTTCTCTTTTCAAATATCTCTGCTAGCTATGATAGAGATATTTTCATCTTTTTAAAAATCAATGAGATGGATCAAGATATCTTGTTCATTAACACCAACTCTTTCGTTTTTTTCTACCGTGAATTTCTGTGCCACTGTGAGCAGCGGTAGAGTTGCTGCCTTACAGCGCCAGAGACCTGAGTTCGATCCTGACCACAGGTGCTGTCCTTACGGAGACCGTGTGGGTATTCTCCGGGTGATCCGGTTTCCTCCCACATTCCAAAGATGTGTAGGTTGGTAGGTCAATAGGTAAATTGCCCCTGTTGTGTAGGATAGAATTTGTGTGATCGCTGGTCAGCATGGACTCAATGGGCCGAAGGGCCTGTTTCCACGCTGTATCTCTAAACTAACCTTAACTTCTGTCAAAACATTTTTAATATTTCCTAACATTTTTATTTCATACTTCCTCTCTATATTTAAACTATTTCCCGTAGTTAGTTTACTCAATCTGGTTATTTATTTTCTTTTATGCTTCTCACTTGTTTTCACATTCAAAATGTTCTTCATTCCTTCACAATTTCTCTCCCTCGCCCTCGTCCTCTCCCTCCTACACAAATAAACACACCACACACATGCCACCCACAGTCTCACATATTTGCCCACACACACTATATTTGTAGAATATATACAGGAAGATAGGAGAGTGTAGTCCCTAACATTCAATACGATCATCGCTGTTCAGTCAGCTATTCTTCCGTGCCAATTTCCATAGGCATCAATTCTTGGATCGTTCAAAATTTGTCTACCTCCTCTTGAAATGTCTCCAGTGATCTAGCTCCACAAACATTCGGGGTAGACAATTCCAAACATTCACCACCCTCTGTGTACTTGCATTCTAAATGACTTCCCCTTACCTTGTAACTATAACTATGTTAAACTCTCCCAGTGATAAAAATATCTCATTATTGACTTTGCAATTCTCCCTGGGAATCGAATGTGTTCCATAGGATCACTCTTCATTCTTCTCAATTCAAAATAAAACCAATCTAACTTTGTTAGCCACCTATGGCAGGAGAACCATCTTTTATAATGAATTAGCCAACTGGATCTCTTCTGAATTGCCTTTCTGATCCATAACGCTGGTGCCCCATTGGAGTGGTGTGCTAAATTCCTTGCTCTACTCCCTGTAAACCCGATCACTAAGTGGACAAGTGCAACGGCAACTCAATTTTTATTCTGCCAATGGTTTCACTGTTGTCGGTTGGATCTACAGTAATCATTAACTAATGTACAGAAAAGAGATCGAGAACCTTAACATTGAAAATAGAACATAGAACATAGAACAGTACAACACAGCAACAGGCCCTTCAGCTCACAATGACTGTGACAAACATGCTGTTAAGGCAAACCCTTATCTACCTGCACATATTCCATATTCCTTCATTCCCTGCACATCCATGTGTTTATCCAAATGCCTCTTAAACACCACTATTGTATCTACCTCCACCACCACCCCTGCCAGTGCACTCCAGGCACCCACAATCTGTGTAAAAATACTTGTCCCTTTATACTTTGCTCCTTTCACCTTAAAGCTGTGCCTTCTAGTATTCGATATCAGATTCAGATTCAGATTCAATTTTAATTGTCATTGTCAGTGTACAGTACAGAGACAACGAAATGCATTTAGCATCTCCCTTGAAGAGCGACATAACAAACGATTTGAATAAAAAATAATAAGTGTCCGGGGGGGGGGGGGGGGGGTGGTGATTGGCAGTCACCGAGGTACGTTGTTGAGTAGAGTGACAGCCGCCGGAAAGAAGCTGTTCCTCGACCTGCTGGTTCGGCAACGGAGAGACCTGTAGCGCCTCCCGGATGGTAGGAGGGTAAACAGTCCATGGTTGGGGTGAGAGCAGCCCTTGGCGATGCTGACAGCGCTTGCTTCGGACAGACTCAATGGAGGGGAGCGTGGAACCGGTGATGCTTTGGACAATTTTCACCACCCTCTGCAATGCCTTCCGGTCGGAGACAGAGCAGTTGCCATACCATACTGTGATGCAGTTGGTAAGGATGCTCTCGATGGTGCAGCGGTAGAAGTTCACCAGGATCTGAGGAGACAGATGGACCTTCTTCAGTCTCCTCAGGAAGAAGAGATGCTGATGAGCCTTCTTGATCAGAGTAGAGGTATTGTGGGTCCAAGAGAGGTCATCGGAGATGTTGACTCCCAGGAACCTGAAGCTAGAAACACGTTCCACCTCCGTCCCGTTAATGTGGATGGGGGTGTGCGTGCCGCCTCTGGACTTCCTGAAGTCTACAATGAGCTCCTTGGTCTTCTTGGAGTTAAGGGCCAGGTTGTTGTCAGCGCACCATGCTGCTAAGTGCTGGACCTCCTCCCTGTAGGCCAGCTCATCGTTGTTGCTGATGAGGCCAATCACCGTTGTATCATCTGCATACTTGATGATGGTGTTAGTACCATGTACAGGTGTGCAGTCATAGGTGAAGAGGGAGTAGAGGAGGGGGCTCAGCACACAGCCCTGAGGAACGCCGGTGTTCAGGGTGAGGGTTGAAGAGGTGTGCTTGTCTAACCTCACAGACTGGGGTCTGTTGGTTAGAAAGTCCAGTATCCAGTTGCAGAGGGAGGGGTCGATGCCCAGGTTACCGAGTTTGGTGATCAGTTTAGAGGGTATAATGGTGTTGAATGCTGAGCTGTAATCGATGAACAGCATTCTTACATAAGTGTCTCTGTTTTCAAGGTGGGAGAGGGCGGAGTGAAGTGCCGTTGAGATGGCATCCTCCGTACTCCTGTTCTTGCGGTAGGCAAACTGATAGGGATCCAGTGTGGGGGGTAGGCAGCTTTTGAGGTGTGCCAGGACCAGCCCCTCGAAGCACTCGGTGATGATGGGGGTAAGGGCAACTGTGCGGAAGGCGTGGAGGCTTGCCGCAGTGGAGTGTTGTGGCACTGGCACGATGGAGGTGGTTTTAAGGCAAGCGGGGACAACTGCTAGGGCAAGTGACAGGTTGAAGATGTCAGTCCAGACGTCTGTCAGCTGCGCGTCGTAGGGGGTGAGTGTGAGGGGTTGGTGATCGGCAGGTAGCACAGCCTTGATGGATGTCTCTAGATTGTCCCTGTCGAAGCGGCCATAGAAGTGATTAAGCTCCTCAAGGAAGGAGGCGTCGCTGGATGTGGGGGTGATGTTGGAGGGTCTGTAGTCCGTGATGGCCTGGATGCCTTGCCACATGCGTCGGGGGTCGGAGTTGTTGTTGAAGTGCTCCTCAATCCTGAGCTTATGGCAGTGCTTGGCCTTCCTGATGCCCCTCTTCAGGTTAGCCCTGGATGAACTGTAGGCTCGAGCATCGCCTGACCTGAAAGCGGTGTCCCGTGCTTTCAGCAGTAGCCTGACCTCGCTGTTCATCCATGGCTTCTGATTCGGGTATATGGTCACCTGTGACCCTATACCCTGTGAGGGAGGTGACACTATTGATGGTGGAGTTTATAAAGTCCAGAATAGAGGATGTGTAGGAATCAATGTCCGTGTGAGAGTCAAGGGTGGCCTGGGCTGCAAACGCCTTCCAATCAGTGTTTCCAAACCACTGCTGAAGTGTGAAGTCCGCTTCCTCTGACCAGACTTTAACTGTCCTTACAGTTGGTTTAACCCGTCTGATGAGTGGGGAGTACTTAGGGAGCAGGAACAATGAGACGTGATCAGACTGACCAAGGTGGGGGAGGGGGATGGCTTTGTAAGCTTCAGCAAGTGTGAGGTGTTGCATTTTGTGAGATATTTCCATCCTGGGGAAAAAAGGTTCTGTTCTCTGACTCTTATAATTTTCTATCAGGTCTCCCCTCAACCTCCAACATTCTAGAGAAAACAATCCAAGTCTGTCCAACCTCTCTTTGTATCTAATACACTCTAGTCCAGACATCATTCTGGTAAGCCTCCTCTGCACCTTTCTAAAGCCTCCACATCCTTCCTGTATTGGAGCAACCAGAACTGCATGCAATACTTGATATGCTGCCTAACCAAAGTCCTAAACAGCTGTATCATGACTTTCTGGCACTTATACTCAATGCCTTGACCAATGAATCTGTTGACTTGTGTTGCCACTTTCAGGGAGTTATATATTTGGACTCCCTCTCTGCATCAGTGCTGTCAATGGTCTTGCCATTAATTGTATGTTTTCCCCTTACATTCGACCGACCAAAATGCAACACCTCACACTTGCTTGGATTAAGCTCGGTCAACCTTGTGTCATGATGTCAGGATAATGACCTGGTCTCTAGGATCAGCAAGATGAAAGGGTTGGTTATTGACCTAAGGGGGTAAGGGGTTGAACATAACCCTGTCCGCATCAAAAATTGTTACTTTTTATACCTACCGTTAGCACCTATGTCCTGGTGCAGAATACAGATATCTTTCTTGTAGCATTCCCTCCTAACTAGTTTAATTCTTCAATGTATTTGGAAACCATACACTCTTCCCTCTCCTCCACGGTAGCCGGTGTGGGCAAGTTGGGCCAATGGGTCTCTTTTCCATGTTGGCTGACTCCATGACTCTATGACTCCAAATCACCCATAAAGACGGTAAACAGTTGAAAGACTAGGACTAATATTTGAGGCATTCCAGTGGTAAATAAAGTCTGCATGATAACCTATCTTCAGTACAGTATTAACATACTTCTCCCAATATCATGAGCACTTGCCTAACAGCCTTTTATGTGGCATATCCTCAAATAACTGTTGGTAATCCAAACACAATAAATCTACAGGATCTCCCCTTTTGACTGCATGTTACATCCTCATAAGACCCCAATAATTTGTCAAACAGAAATTTCCTTTCAAAAACGGTGTTGACTTGGTTTGAATGTGTTAAGCTCCTGTATGTGACTGACTGTTTTTTGCTGGATTATTGAATCCAGCACACTGGCACAGCTAGTAGAGTTACTGTCTCACAGCTCCAGTGACCCAGGTTCAATCCTGACCTCCAGTGCTATCTATCTGTGTGGGATTTACACATTTGTTGATGCATGGGTTTCCTCAGAGTGCTCAGGTTTCCTCCCACATTCCAAAACTGTGTGAGTTCATAGGTCGTCTCTCCACTGTAAATTGTGATTATTGTTTTGGTCGATCATTTGATGACTAGTATGTGGATGAATGGTAGAATCCTGTGGGTAGTTGAAGGAAATGTGGGGTGAATGATGTAGCCTGGAGTTTGTTTACTGTAAAAATAGATTCTGATGGTCAATGCAGACTTTAGTTTAGTTTAGAGATACAGAGCGAAAACAGGCCCTTCGGCCCATTGAGTCCGCACCGACCAGAGATCCCTGAGCGTTAACATCATCCTACACCCACTTGGGACAATTTACACATATCAAACCAATTAACCTACAAAACTGTACATCCTTTGACTGTGAGGAAACCAATGATCTCGGAGAAAACCCATGCAGGTCACAGGGAAAACGTACAAACACCATACAGAGAGCACCCGTGGTCAGGATCGAACCCGGATCTCTGGCATGTGAAGCAGCAACTCTACCACTGCGCCACCGCCCACTTGACTTGATGGACTGAAGGACCTGTTTTTCTACCTCTGACTTATCTTCCCAACAATTCATCTTAAGTTAATTGTCGATAGCTAACAATTTTTGATTCCCTCCCTTTGTGAATGAGATACCTTTATGGGTTTTCCAATCCACAGGTATCTCCTTACCAGAGGTTTCTACATCTCATAAAAAATTAGTCCCTTATTTATTGTGCTTCAGAATGTATGTCTTTAACTATTAATAAATAAACGGACTTACTAACATGCATCCCCTGATTAGGCGAGAATGTTCAATATCAGAAACTAGTGTGGGTAAATGAATAGCTCAGAAGAAACAATATTGCCTTGGAGAAACACCAATTTTTGTCTTCCTAAGTTTATTCTGCAGCTCCATCTTTCATTACACTTTATATTCTATGGACATTGCAATGTCGGATCAATATATTAATGCCCAAACATATACAATCAATCGTCCTTTCTTCACAATATTTTGAGTGAGTTATATAAGTTCAAAGGTAATATTTTTTGGATTATTTTTCTGTATGCTTCCAGTGCCACAAGCACAGAGTGGGATTTTCAGGTTGAGAAAATATTAGGCATTTCATCATGTCTGTTTAGTGCTGATAAGATGAGTATTGACTGTTGCCAAGGCAACAGATTGTGCAACAAGATACAGGGGTTTATTACCAAGACACTTTGCTCGGACAAAGTGTGGACGAGTGAGCATATTGGACTTCTGCTTGAGATAGAGTATAGGCAGCAGTGAAAGGGGAAATGTAGGAAATTAAATGGTTATTAAGTAGATGCAAATAAATCTCCCATCTCCATGGACACCATAGACAACAAAAACATCAAAAGCAATTGATCTGAAAGCACAATGCTGTCATTATAAGAGGGACTTTGGATTTGAAGTGTCACTGCCATATTAAAAGAGAATTATGTGATTTGAGTGTATATGACGGAGTCAGGGATTAGTAACTTCTTTCATGTTATAAGCGGTTTGTGTGTGACAGATGAAGCTATTTTGTTAGAAAGGAACATGTTCATTTATGTTCTTTTGATGGCTGGTGTGACTTTGAGAAAAATAAACATTCTATAAACACCAAATTGAGCGGTTAGATTACTGTGTCCCAGTAACTGTTCCAACAAAAGAGCTCATAGGAGCTAATATCATGATAAATAATTGTTTTTCTTTCCAATACCTTGACAGCTATCTGCTTTATATTAGCCTTCATATTGGCAAGCAATGACAATGCACAAGCCCTTATCATGATAATAGATTTTAAAGTATATTTTCATTTTTACCCGTGAGCTATAATCTACTGAAGTGAGTTACCCACCATTTCGAAACATGCCTGATTGCCATCTCACTGAAAACCCATTGATGGAATCCAAATCTCACTGAACCCTACAGAATTACCACTGATCGTACTCAAATCTCAATGGCTTCCCATTGAAATCCACTGCCATTCCACACAAATCACTTTAACAGAATTCCTTGCTGCTTTTCACGGCAGCATTGACATTTTAGGCTGCACTTTTAGCCGAGTGAAACATCTGCCTCAGCCCAGTTATTTGGGAACAGCTTAAGATTTAGCGATCGCATGTGTACATTTGTAATACGAGTCATGCCCTGGCCTCCATCTTGGTGAGGTCAACCTGCATGTGGGCTGCTAATGCCTTGCCAAATGCACACAGAACAGCAGAATGTGTGTCAAATAGCATGCTATCCTAGCTTGCTGTTGGTGCTGATGGATTGATGCAGAACCTCTGTGTTAACCACACACAGCTGTATCCACAGTCAGCAGCAGGAAGGATCCTATTCTCCTTGCAACATCAACCCCCTTTAAGGTGATGATTAACCATCCACAGGCTAGTTGGTGACTGGTGGCTATTGACTCAATTCATCCAATGCTTCTAGACTACCATGAGACTGGTAAAGTCTTCAGAGAGCTAGTGGCTGAAGGAGGTTTATTCTGACTTCTGCAATAACCACTGGCCTAGGACATGCTTCATGTGTAGGCATTCCTCTGGTTAGACAGCACAAGTAGGAGGAGGGGACAAGCGACAGGTTAACGGAGATAAATGTATTGAAGGAAATGCTCTCAGCCAGAATCCATATCCACCCACAGATTTCAGGAAGCAATTCTTCAATGTGAGATGCTGGCTATTCAGCAAGGAAAGCCTCATTGTTAAAGTCAGCTGAAGCTGCTGCAGTTATAACCAAGCTGCAGGGCAACAGCCATTTTAGTAGTGACTGTCAAATTAATCAGACATGAGCTTATTTGAAGTCAGGGCAGGTCAGTCCTTTGGTTTGCCATCCATTGTTGTTTAAAGAAGGCAGCATGGTGGCGCAGGGGTCGATCCCGGGGTCGATCCTGAGAATGGGCGCTGCCAAACTCCAAGACCCTCATACAGGTTTGGAGGCCAATTGGCTGGGATCGTAAATTGTTCCCAGTGTGTGCAGGGTAGTGTTAAGGGGCTGTCTCATGTGGGCGACCTAATCTGCGAGTTAAGAAGCGTGTCTTCGACCTTCAAGCTCAAGGGCACTCACCTGGAAAGCCTCGAGCTGGATCGACCGACCGCACACACACACAAACATATCGCAAAGGCGGGGACCAGGGAAAGTGGGGGAACGCTGTTTGCACGGAAGAGGAAGGTAAACGGCTGCCACAGTGTACGGTAAGTCCTTTAGAGAGTGTGGTGGAAGGGGGAGAGAGTAGGGGAGAGAGGAGGAGAGAAGGAGAGAGAAGGGGGGAGAAGAGGGGAAGAAGGAGTAGAGACACTTTTAAGAAGTACTAGACTAAGTGGGGACCCGTTGGGTCCCATGTTCACATTGGAGGGCTGGTTCCCCAACACATTATTCCGCCTCTCCACCAATTCCAATATTGGTGGCCAGTGGGGGAGGGGGGGGGGCTTTCTGGAGCGCTGGTATGGGTGTTGTTGGCTGCAGGGACTACTGGTCTCCAGAGGGCTAGTGTGAACATTGTGGGCCAAATCGATTCTTGGGGTGGCAGCTCAGTCCCTCAAGCCTGATGTGCTGGCAGCTCATTCACGGCTGGTGGGCTGGCAGTTGACTCACGGCTATTCCTTGAAATTCCATTTCAAGCAGGGTGCAAGGCCACCGAATTCACGTGCAGTTTCATACCACTTCAAGGATGGTTTCATGCAGGGTGCAACGACACCACATTCAAATGCAGTTTCATACTATTTCAAGCAGGGTGAAACCACCATAAAACCACACAGTAGACATTCAGTGTGTTCAGTTGATTCACAGCTCAGACGGAGTCGTGACCTCTCCCTCCCCCATCATGCAGCGACTGAGCCACGCCCACACTTCCGGGTTTTATAATCCCTCCCACTCCAACCGGAAAAGGCGTGGTCTTCATGGCGTGATTGACAGGAGAGAGATTCAGAACATTTTTTAAACACTAATACCACTTTTGTTTTTCATTGATGGGAAGAATTCTCTGCACCTGATGAGTGGAGAGGAACTGACTAAGATGGCCAAAAATCACAGCCGTACGTGGTAGTGTTTTATTTAAAATCAATATAGTGCAAACAGGAAGTTGTCACGTTTAGACAAACAACCATTTGCAGGCAGTGCCTTTTTACTTCAAACCAACCATATTTTCATTTTCAAGCCACATTAAGGGCACTCACAGTTGAGTAGACATGTGTTCAGTGTTTTTTTTTTTTTTGTTTATTTTATTAGAAGTTAATACAGCACAAAACAGTACAGTGGCACCTAATTTTAGGTGCCAACTATGTAATACCGTAATCCATTCTATGTACAACCTCTAGTTTTATGTTATAAGAAGGAAGTAAGCAGAACAAGAAAAAGAAAACAATAGAAAGGGGAAAAAGTGAAAAAATAGATGGTAGAGAGTAGAAAAACGTGAAGTGTGTATATAAAAAATAAAAAAAGGAAGAGAGAAAGTGGAAAGTGGAAATAGAAGAGAAGGCCCCTTAAAAGAGAATTTTTCAAATCTGTATTCGGAGATGTAGCTCTATCTGTAACTGAAATCAGCAATCCTTACGGCACCGCTGCATCACATGATTCCAAAAAGTCGATGAAAGGAGACCAACTCTTTAAGAATTGGTCATATTTATCTATTAGTCGGAGTCTCATTTCTTCAAGGCGTGCTATGTCCATCATATTCCTAATCCACATTTTAACAGTTGGTGTGGTTTTATTTTTCCAAAATTTAAGTATCAATTTCTTTCCAATTATTAACCCATAATTAAAAAAAACATTTTGATCTTTATTTAAATTGGTATCTTCTCCTATTATTCCAAATATAATCCATTCCGTTTTGGGTTCTATTCTTGACTTGAAAATCTTTGTAAATATATCAAATATATCACTCCAAAATTTATTCAACTTTGTACATCCAACAAATGAGTGTGTTATATTAGCGTTTTGAAACAAACATTTATCGCATCTGGGAGAGACGTTTGGATAAAATTTATTCAACCTCGTTTTTGAATAATATAGTCTATGTAATAATTTGAATTGAATTAAATTATGTCTTGCATTAATAGAACAGTTATGTGTATTCATCAAATACTTTTCCCATCTATCCTTCGAGATCTTTATCATTAGCTCTTGTTCCCAATCTTCCCTTAATGCTTCTGTTGAGGGTGATTCTCTATTTAATATATTATTATAAAAGTATGATATTAATTTTTGTGAATCAGCCTTAATATTCATTGCTTCTTCTAAAGGATCTAAAAATATAGTTTGAAATCTATGTGTATATTTCTTCATAAAGTCACATACCTGTATATATTTAAAATATTGATTATCCTTCAATTTAAATTTTAATTTTAATTGTTGAAATGATAACAGTTTGCCCACTTCATACATGTCCCCTACTTTCCTAATCCCCAGTCTATCCCATTGTTGATATGTGTTGTCGATGAGAGAAGGTTTGAATGCGGGGTTGTTCAATAGTGGGGTTAGTACTGATAAATTATTTAATTTCAAGGATACTTTTATTTGTTTCCAAATTCTTATTATATTGTGAATAATTGGGTTCTTCTTATATATTATACTATTCAATTTTATCGGTGAGAGCAGGATCGTTCCTATATCGTGCGGATAGCACTCCTCTTTCTCCATTCTTATCCACTCCAACTGCTGAGTGGAACTATCCAGCCAGTATATTATGTTCTTAATATGCACTGCCCAGTAGTAATATATAAAGTTAGGTAATGATAAATCCCCAACTTCTTTAGATTTGCACAAATGCTTTCATTGAATTCTATGTGTTCTGTAGTCCCATATAAAATTAGTGATAGTGGAATCTAATTTTTTGAAAAAATATTTTGGAATATATATTGGGATCGCTTGTAACAAATATATTAATCGTGGTAAAAAAGTCATTTTTATAGCGTTAATTCTACCTATCAATGAGAGTGGAAGCGTTTTCCAAAATTTAATCGTATCATTCAGTTTATTTAATAGTGGTATAAAATTGGCACTAAATAATGATTTGTGTCTTCTCGTAATTTGAATACCCAGGTACTTGAATTTTTCTGTTGATGTGTTCAGTGTTATTCAGAGCTCAGAAAGATGGCTTCCTCCATCTTGCAGAGACTGAGTGAGGCACAGCACTTCCAGGTTTTATAGTCCCTCCCCCTCCCTCCAGCAGGGGCAGCGGAGAGAATGGCAATTAAAAAAAAAACGTTAATATCTCTCTGAGTTTTCATCGATGGGAAGAATCCTCTGGTCCAGCAAGGCGGAGGGGGGCTCTGAGCGAGGTGGCCAAAAATGACTGCCGTAGGTGGTGGCGTTCTCTCGGAAATCGCAGCACAGTGGGCCAAAAGCGGTCAAGAACAGACTTTTAGTAATATAGATAATAAAGTTTAGCATGCATTTTACTTACCGGTTGGTTTTCCTTGGTCCTGAAAACTCCAATGAGCCAATTACAATGCCCGGTCAGCGAAGGAGGTTGCCTAAGGCTGCCATCGACTGCCTGTAACTACATAGTGACCCCACTCCACTGCATTACTAGTCAAAAAGAACCATGCCGACCAAATTTTACACGCGGAAAAATTTTCCGTATTTTGAAAAGTTTTCCGCGACCTAGCTGAGGCCATAAGTATTCGGGAACTGGAACCCTCGTGCATGAAGGAGAGTTCCAATGACCTCATAGGACCATGTGTCGACCATACTGCGAGTTTGAAGGTTGAAGACACTCTTCTAAACTCGCAGATTTGGTCGCCCAAGTGGGACAGTCCCTTTAGTGTGCGGGTATCGCTGGCCGGTATGAACAAAGTACGTACTCCTCGATCCGTCTGCTCTACAATATTCTGCTTGTATTCCCCACTCCCTCAGCTCTGCAGTGTCCCACAAAACTTACTAATCATGCTTTATACATTATACATCCAAATCATGGATATAGATGACAAACAGCAATGAGCCCAGCACCGCCCCTGAGGCACACCACTCGCCACAAGCCTCCAGTCTGAAAAACAACTTTATATCACCTCTCTTCTTCCTGCATTGAAGCTAATTCTGTATCCAGTTAGCTAGCTCTCCCTGGATCCCATCTGATCTAACCAGGGAAACCTAACATGCACAACCTTCTCAATGGCCTTGTAGAAGTCCATGTTGACTATGTGTATGGCTCTGCCCTTAATTTTCTTGGTTACTTCCTCAACAAAACTCAATCAAATCCACGAGAAATGATCTCCCCTACAGAACACCTTGTTGTCTAACCCGAATCAACCCCTCTCTTTCCAACCCCTTCACTTCTCTAATTTCAGGTAGTCCTTGCATTCCCCCTCCTTCCCCTGCCCCTTCCCATCTCTCCCACATAGCCTACTTTCTCTGCCTCTTCCTTTCTTCCCCCCGACATCAGTCTGAAGAAGGGTCTCGACCCGAAACGTCCATAGATGCTGCCTCACCTGCTGAGTTTCTCCAGCATTTTTTGTCTACTTCCTCTCTTTCCATATGCATGTATATCTTATCCCTCAGGATCCTCTCCGGTAACTTTCCTACCATTGATGTTAGGATTACTGGTGTACAGTTCCCTGGTTTTTCTTTTGCAGCCCTTCATATACCCAGACATGTTTAACTGGTTATATGGGAAGATTGCATACCTGACACCAGATCCACCATGTGCATGATTCCTCACTGACATTTCTAGTCAGGGACAACTGGAAATGGACAGGAAATGCTGATCTTGCTAGTGATGTCAACATCAAGTGATTTGAAAAAAATGTGATAAAATGCTTTATTGCAAAAAATTAGTAACAGTACTTTTTTATATAATTTGCAATGACCGGGCCATTATTTCTGAGAGCACGTTTATTGCTATAAGGTTAAACTACAGATAATTAATGTGCAAAATGTTTCGCCAGCAAAAATAACAAACTGCTGGCAGAACTTGACCCATCAGACAGCAAAGATAGACATAAAATGCCAGAGTAACTCAGCGGGACAGGCAGCATCTCTGGAGAGAAGAAATGGGCGGCATTTTGAGTCCAAACCCTCCTTCAGCATCTGTGGAGGGAAACAAAACATCGTCATTTCGGATCAAATCCCTTTATCTGTTCTGCAAGTTTTTCTCCTCACTTATTTTACTGTAATTGATTCCAAATGGTACTCTGTAATTTCCATATTTGGGATAAGCTCGGATTTATGGGTCATTTTGCATCTTAATTCACCTTTTATGGCCAGGTAATTTCCAAAGAGGGATTCTAAATCTTCCTTGCTTTTATTAAGTGACAAGTTAACCAATGTTTCTCATTTTCTTTTGTGCACTTCTGCACACTTTTTAAAGATCTTTACTGGTCTGTGCATGAAGAAACAGTCTCTTATATTAATGGGATATCTGAATTGATCATTATAACCTCAAAAGAGTCTCCCATGCCTTCGAGCGAGACATTAAAGTTTACTGTTATCAGTGTTTTCTCAAAAGCCAGATGGTACAGTCAGCTAATGAATATTGACAAGGAGTCACTATTTGAACATTCAAGAGGCTTCATCTCATACACATATATTCCCAACACTCATACTGACCTTTCAAAGGAAATGTTGACAAAGCCCTTTAAAAATTTATAATGCTTAAATCACAGGACTTTGTAACTGTATAGGAAATTAACTGCTTGTGGGAGTTGGAGTGGCATATTTAACAGGATATTTAGTCACATCACAGGCATATTACACTGTACCAAAAGATCCCATGTTGGCAGATGGTTTACCTCAATAAAAATCACCATCCCTGCAAAGTAATCCATGCTTGTTTGCTATCGACGAACAATTTCCTACAGTGTAATATCGAAACTCGGGATTGTTATTGCCATTTAGCCTATTGTATCTTTGCCTGGTGGAACAATTCAAATAATACTATTACCCTACTCTTCCCATTAAATTGTATATGGTGCTACATATATTATGTACAGGTCTTGTCTTATAGGGCATAGAAAAAGCCCTCTCAGTCCATTGAGTTTGTGCACCTTGCTCTAATGTCTTGCTCTGGCACGAGAGACTCTTTTGAGGTTGTAGTGGTCAATTCAGATAACCCATTAATATAAAAGGGTGCATCAAGCACCCTTTTGCACAAATCCAAATTTTTATTTCTTTTTATTCTTCCCACATTCCCATAACTCTTCCAATTTTTATTTCTGACCGGCACACTGGGACAATTTACAATGTTCAATTCACTTACTAATCCACAAGTCTTTGGAATATGGGGGTTTAAACTCTGGTTTCTAGATCTATTCGTTGAACCCTTTCAGTTTTTCTCTGAGTCATTCCATTTCTAAGTCCTTGAATTTTGCCCTGACGGATCCTTCGTAAATGTTCTGTAGAGGTAATGGTTCCGTGTGGCCAAGCTCATTCTCAAGCCTTTATGCATTTCTCCATGTTCTCTCATTTTGTCTGAAGGTCCTGTTCTTTGCAAGGCTGAGAGAATCTCTGTTATAGTTAGCCTCTCCAACTGTGCTTTTAATCTGTTTCTCTCTTTGTCCCTTGGAATACAATGGGAAGTTATTCTGAGATTTAAGAACTCAGCGAGTATGCATTCAAATATATAACAGTCTTAGAGGTTTTGGCAGAGTCGACACGAAGAGACTAATGACTGGAAAATCTAGAACTGGAGCCATTGTTTCAGGATAAAGGGCCAGTCATTTGAAACTGATGAGGACAACAAGTGAGGAATGGGAATCCTCTACTTCTGAAGTTTGTACTACTCAAACATGAGTGAATGTTCTCAGAGGTAATACCTCCTCAGATATTGAATTCAGATAGTTCTGCTTTTATACGACTTTCTATTAAATGATTTGGATATAAAATGATGGATGATTTAAGGTACAGTATTTGTATTATGTGGACCAAATTAGTTATGTAATTATGATCAGGTAGTTCTGCGATAACACAATAGTTGTGTTCCTAATGGACCTGTCCCATATAGGTGATTTTTCAGGCGACTACCAGCGACTGTCAAGTTGCCGACAGTCGCCTGAAAAACCGGCAACTGGAACGGCGACTGTCGAGTGGAACACACACATACAAAAACACATCACTTCCTTCACCAGCCCGTTATGCAGGCGGGGGATAGGGCAAGTGAGGGGAGCACTGTCTGAGTGAAATTCACACGGTGCAAAGCCAATGTGATACAGACACACACCGTGATGAACAGGAAAATTGGTGCTGTGATTAAGACGGCTAGTGTACAGTAAGTCCTTTAAAAGAGGGGGGGGGGGGGGAGAAGGTGGGAGAAGGTGGGAGAAGGAGTGGAGACAACTTTTAAGAAGCCAGACAACTTTTAGGAAGCCAGAGATACACGGCTGTGAAGCACGGCGGACATTTAACATTACCGGTCGGTTATCTTTGGTTCTGAAAACTACTGCTTCTGTTTATTTTTCCCAATGAGCCAATGAAATTCACCAGTCAGCACCGGCTACAACCTACAAGGACCTACCTACAAGAACCTTCGACCTCCTGGCAACCCACCTATGGCACAAGAATTCTCGCTACTCTCCATGGCAGCTTCATTCTAGTTGAAACATTCGCAGTGACCATAATGAGGCCGCGACTAGTTCCCAGAATGCGGGACTCCCCGGCAACCACCCCGTGAACATATAGCAACCATGTGGCGACCGCTTAGTCTCCTGCAGTCACCTAAAAAGTCACCTAAGTCTGACAGGCACATAAGCAACCTTGTATTATAGAAAATTGCATTATGATGACAATTGTGTCAATTGGAGAAATGGAGGTTAAGGACTTGAGAGTTACAGATTCACAATAACAAAGTTATTTTTCCTGCAGGAATTTCAAATGTAAAGGTCTTTTTAATACGATAATTTTACTTTTGTTAAAAATACTAAAAGGCGCACGTTATGTTGTTTAATAGAGTACCATTGCACAAGTGTAAATAGAAGCGATTGCTTGTCACCTTGAATGGCGACCTGTGACTAACATAGTAGCTGTGTTCTTAAGGGACAATGGCATCTGATTACTGCAGGGATGTTACATGAAAACAGTTTATCCCCACTTTTCTGTTTACATTCAACAGCTTTTTTTCCTGCTTGCCAATCTCCAGAGTAATTGTAATTGGTTCTATTGCTCCCGATCAAAATCTTGCTAAAACCAATTCAGCCTGCATAATCTAAATAGTGTTTCCTAATTCATCAGTCATGTTACAGCCAGTTTTTATGTCCGGCTGTGGCAGCTTTGACAGTCCGGAGTCACCTTCCAGAGGGAAGTGATTCAGAGAGGTTGTGGCCAGGGTGAGAGGGGTCAGAGATGACCTTACCCACTCGCTTCCTGGCCCTTGCAGTGTACAGTTCATCAATGGGGGGAAGGTTGCAGCTAATAACCTTCTCAGCTGATCGGACGATTCGCTGCAGCCTCCGGATGTCGTGCTTGGTGGCTGAGCCAAACCAGACCATGATGGAGAAGGTGAGGACAGACTCTATGATGGCCGTATAGAATTGGACCATCATTGCCTGTGGCAGATTGTGCTTCCTCAGCTGCTGCAGGAAGTACATTCTCTGTTGTGCCTTTTTTACTGTGGAGTCGAAGGTAGCCCCCATTTAAGGTCCTTGGAGATGATGGTTCCCAAGAACTTAAAAGACTCCACAGATGTGACTGTGGTGTTGTTGATGATGAGTGGGGTGAGGGGGGAAGGGGAACTCTCCTAAAGTCTACTGTCAATTCCACTGTCTTAAGAGCATTGGACTCCAGGTTGTTGCAATGGCACCAGGATGCCAGCTGTGTCCTTCCTGTCTGTAGGCAGATTCTTCCCCATCCTCAAGCAGTCCAATCAGAGTTGTGTCATCCGCAAACTTGAAAAGCTTGGCAGAGGAGTCTGTGGAGGTGCAGTCATTGGTGTAGAGAGAGTAGAGGAGAGGGGAGAGTACGCAGCCTTGTGGTGCTCCTATGCTGAGGGTTTGCGGGTCCGAGGTGCTTTCCCAGCCTCAAATGCTGCTTCCTGTCTGTCAGGAAGCTGGTGATCCACCGACAGAGGGGTTCAGGCACAGTCAACTCAGAAAGTTTGGAGTGTAGTAGCTCTGGCACAATGGTGTTGAATGCAGAGCTAAAATCAACAAACAAAATCCTCGCATAGGTCCCCTGGCGGTCTAGGTGCTGGAGGATGAAGTGCAGGCCCAGGTTGACTGCATCATCCACAGATCTATTGGCCCGATATGCAAACTGCAGAGGGTCCAGCAGGAGGTTTGTGATATTTTTCAGCTTGGCCAGCCAAGCCTTTCGACGGTCTTCATGATGACAGAAGTCAGTGCGACAAGCCTGTCGGCATTAAGACCAGTAATTCTTGCCCTTTGGGGTACAGGGACAATAGTGGAGACTTTGAAGCAGGCAGGGACAGTACGGGTTTGCTGGGACTGGTTGAAAGTGACTATGTAGACCGGTGCCCTTTGGTCGGCACAAAGCTTGACAGTAGAGGGGGAAACGTTGTCCGGTCCTGGAGATTTCCGGCTTTTCTGTGTTCTGAACAGCCTCTCCACCTCCTCTATTTTTATTGTTGATGATGGAGAAGTGATGTTGTGCAGCAAGGAGGAGATGGGTAATTTGGGTGTTAAGTGGTGATTGGAGAGGGGTGGGTGGGAAAGGGTCCAGTCTTTTCAGACTGGAGTCTTGCTTTAAGTAGGTGTGAAGTGGTGAATGGGGAGGAGTGGCTGCAGAAGGGTCCATTCTTTACAGACTGGGGTCTGGCTGTGTTTGTTGGGTTGGTTGGGGAGGGGGGGAGGGGGTACCAGGGTTACGTTTCTGTTTGTCAAACCTTCAGTAGAACTCATTCAGGTCGTTGGTCAGCTGACGATTGGCGAAAGAGCGGGGGGCTTTCCTCTTGTAGCTGGTGATTTCTTGCAAGCCCTTCCAAATTGAAGAAGAGTCACTAGCAGAGAACTTGCTCCTCAACTTCTCAGAGTACCTTTCCTTGGCAGCTCTGATTCCTCTTCTCAGCTTGTACTTTGCCTGCCTGTAGAGGTCTGCATCCCCGCTCCTGTAGCCTTCCTCTTTAGACTGTCGGAGTTATCTGCGCTGCAGTAAACCGGGACTTGTCGTTGTTGAACCAGGTCTGGGACCTAGTGGGAATGCAACTGTCCTCACAAAAGCTGACATATGATAATACAGTGTCTGTATACTCGTCGAGGCTTGTGGTTGCTTCCCTGAACACATTCCAATCCGTGCAGTCAATGCAGGATTGTAGGTTCTCAATGTCCTCTCTTGTCCACTTTTTTATTGTCCTGACCACAGACTGCGCAGATTTTAGATTCTGCCTGTAGGTCGGAATAAGGTGAACTAGACAATGATCAGAGAGACCCAGACCCGCTCGGGGAACAGAGCGATATGCGTTCTTGATTGACGTTTAACAGTGGTCAAGTGTTCTCTTTCTTCTGGTGGGGCAGGTAACCTGAAGTCTGTACTTTGGAAGGTCACGGCTGAGGTTAAAGTTTGTTAAACTT
This sequence comes from Leucoraja erinaceus, assembly GCF_028641065.1. NCBI lineage: Eukaryota > Metazoa > Chordata > Chondrichthyes > Rajiformes > Rajidae > Leucoraja > Leucoraja erinaceus. The sequence goes on from NC_073390.1 coordinate 12,367,904, forward strand.
TGTTAAAGTCCCCCAAAACAATGACCATGGAGTCCGGGAAGTTACTCTCTACCCTCATTACATGGCCAGCGAGTTGCGTTTGTGCCTCACGTACACAGGCCTCGGGGAGGGGTTATGTAAACTCCAGCGAGAATAAAGGAGTTAAATTCCCTCGGAGAATAGAATAGTTTGCAGTTTATAAAGAGGGATTCTAGTTTGGGAGAGCAGAAACTTGACAGTACCGTGGTGTCTGTGCACCAGTCCTGGTTGGTATAGAAGCATATTCCACCGCCTCTAGATTTCCCCGTTGCCACCACTTCGCGTCGGCACTGTGAAGTTGGGAGCCAGCCAGTTGCAGCGCACTGCACCGTGTCGACTCACATAGCCAGGTCTCAGTGAAGCACAGGGCAGCGGCTCGAGGGAAGTCCTTGTTTGTCCGGTGCAGGAGTTGCAGTTTTTCCACTTTGTTATTGAGGGAACGTACGTTTGCCAGGAATATGCTCGGGAGTGGTGTACGTGATCCTCATCGCCAGAGTCGGGTGAGTGCTCCAGAACGCTTCCCACGGGTCCTCCTCGGCCTCAAGACCTTGAACGCAGCCACAACTCCGCCGACGGGTATGTCCAAATAATCCAGCGAGTGAGAGAAATCTGGAACGAGGTTTGAAGGTACTGTATGTCCGATGTTTACGAGTACCTCTCTCGTGAAAGTAATCTTTATAGGGTTTTCACAGACGACACAAATGAACAAACACATACAAAACAGCAAGGAGCAGTACACAGTGGTAGCCATCATTGGCACCAGCAGCAGCAGCCACACTGCAAGCTGCTACAATCATGCTCGATTGACCAATGTAACATACAGTTTCAATATGTTTAGTTTGTAGTTGGAAAAAACACAACAAATATTTTATTTTTGAAAATCCTGTTGAAAATATAACTTTGTTATTGATATGTAGCCACTAAACACACACTTTCCCATTGACTTAATTGTTTGACTATAGTGATTTTCTATGACTCATGGTTTCTCAGGAATGTAAATATCACGTTATAGCTGAACTAATCTCCATGTTGAGCATAGAGATTAATAGGTGATGATAGGAGATTAGCAGACATTAGTAGGTGATGTCGGGTGAGGCAGGCAGAGTGGATTTCATGTAGCGTCAGCCATGATCATTTTTAGTGGTCCTGATGCCCATCTTCCAGAGAACCAAATTTGGCTTAATCAGCCCTTCCTGTTTTATGTTGAGCTTTATATTCTGCCTTTAATTTTGCTGTTACCTATAAAGGAATACACTAATTCAGAGGATAGGCAAAAATAAGCTTTGTGGCTTCAGCCCATTCCTTTTTCAGTCATTGATGTGAAATGGATACAGTTCATATTCACACAGATTGTAAAGTTTTGTTCTTTTTAATGTATGACCAAAATAAACTATTTATTCATCAATTCATTCATTAATTAATTCATACATTCATTTATTCAAATCTTTCATGCATTCATTCATTCATGCATACTTTCAATCATTCATTCATTCAGTCATTCATTTCTTTCATTCATTCATTCCTAATCTGGACCAACATCTAGTTAACTGACCTTCAGTATCCATTTGTCCAGTAATTTTCCATGAAAGATTTTTCTCAGACAACATTTGGTTGACTATTAGAAACATAGAAACATAGAAACATAGAAAATAGGTGCAGGAGTAGGCCATTCGGCCCTTCGAGCCTGCACCGCCATTCAATATGATCATGGCTGATCATCCAACTCAGTATCCTGTACCTGCCTTCTCTCCACACACCCTGATCCCTTTAGCCACAAGGGCCACATCTAACTCCCTCTTAAATATAGCCAATGAACTGGCCTCAACTACCTTCTGTGTCAGAGAATTCCAGAGATTCACCACTCTCTGTGTGAAAAAGGTTTTCCTCATCTCGGTCCTAAAAGATTTCCCCCTTATCCTTAAACTGTGACCCCTTGTTCTGGACTTCCCCAACATCGGGAGCAATCTTCCTGCATCTAGCCTGTCCAACCCCTTAAGAATTTTGTAAGTTTCTATAAGATCCCCCCTCAATCTAGCGAGTACAAACCGAGTCTATCCAGTCTTTCTTCATATGAAAGTCCTGACATCCCAGGAATCACTCTGGTGAACCTTCTCTGTACCCCCTCTATGGCAAGAATGTATTTCCTCAGATTAGGAGACCAAAACTGTACACAATACTTCAGGTGTGGTCTCACCAAGACCCTGTGCAACTGCAGTAAAACCTCCCTGCTCCTATACTCAAATCCTTTTGCTATGAATGCTAACATACCATTCGACTTCTTCACTGCCTGCTGCACCTGCATGCCTACTTTCAATGACTGGTGTACCATGACACCCAGGTGCCTTTGCATCTCCCCTTTTCCTAATCGGCCACCATTCAGATGACAATCTACTTTCCTGTTTTTGCCACCAAAGTGGATAACCTCACATTTATCCACATTATACTGCATCTGCCATGCATTTGCCCACTCACCCAGCCTATCCAAGTCACCTTGCAGCCTCCGAGCATCCTCCTCACAGCTAACACTGCCCCCCAGCTTTGTGTCATCCGCAAACTTGGAGATGTTGCATTCAATTCCCTCGTCCAAATCATTAATATATATTGTAAATAGCTGGGGTCCCAGCACTGAGCCTTGCAGTACCCCACTAGTCACTGCCTGCCATTGTGAAAAGAACCCGTTTACTCCTACTCTTTGCTTCCTATTTGCCAGCCAGTTCTCTATCCACATCAATACTGAACCCGCAATACCGTGTGCTTTAAGTTTGTATACTAATCTCTTATGTAATACCTTGTCGAAAGCCTTCTGAAAGTCCAGATATAACACATCCGGCTGGTTCTCCCTTATCCACTCTACTAGTTACATCCTCGAAAAATTCTATAAGATTCGTCATAATATTCTATTCCTATCTGCCTGTCAGAATGATTCAACTACATACTGTATATTGAAGTTAAATCTCTCAGCCACCTTGGTATGATCATTATCTCTTGCATTTCATGAGTGAAATGAAGAGATAATGCACCCATTCACTCTCTTGCTATAGATTGACACAAAATGCTGGAGTAACTCAGCGAGTCAGATAGCATCCCTGGAGAAAAGGAATAGGCGACGTTTCAGGTCGAGACCCTTCTTCAGACTTCCGAAGAGTCTCGACCCAAAATGTCACCTCTTCCTTTTCTCCAGAGATGCTGTCTGACCCACCGAATTACTTCAGCTTTTTGTGTCTATCTTCAGTTTAGACCAGCAGCTGCAGTTCCTTCCAACACACTCTCTTGCTAGTTATAGGTAGAGAACAAATATCAGGCGCGACTCACTGTTGCAGCGGCCCCTACAGCCGGTCTGTCTATTTTGTTTTGTTTGTCTAGTTAAATGTAGTTGTTTGTGTTTTTTAATAGTGTTTTTAACTGTGCATATGTGGGGAGCGGGGGGAGGGGGAAACTTAAAAAAAATCTCTTCCCTGCACGGGAGACCCAACCTTTTCCCTGTCGGGTCTCCGTTGTCATTGGGGCCCAGCACCGTGGAGCGGCCTCCAGCCTGAACGACCTGGGGGCTCACGGAGCCTGCGGAGCTGCGGACTACTCACCATCGTGGGGCTGGCCGGCATTGGAGCGTGAGGAGCGGTGGTGACTCGCTGCTGCGGCCCGACCACGTAACTCGGAGGCTCCAGCAACGCAGCCGCAGGTCCGGTGGACTGGGACATCGGGAGCTCGCAGGTCCGGGTGGAAGCCGCTTTTCGGAGCTCCCGCAACGCGACTTCTCCAGCCCGTGTCGCGGGGCCGTACATCGCTCGGCGCGGCTTAATGGCCGCGGGACATTCCAGCGCCCGCCGGGGGCTCCAACTTTGTGACATTTAGACTGGGAGCGGGGCCGTAAATCGCCCGGCGCGGCCTAAAATGGCCGTGGGACTCACCATCGCCCGCTTGGGGCTTCGACATCGGGAGAGAAATGGAGAACGGGGAGAGAAAAGACTTTGCCTTCCATCACAGTGGGTTCACTGTGTAAATTGTAATTCTGTAAATTGAATTGTGTGTATGTCTGTAGGAAATTGTCTTTGTTTGTATGGCTGTGGAAATTGAGTTTCGTTTGAGCCTCACTGAGGTTCAAATGACATGTAATAAATATTGGATATTGTATTGGATATCTAGAAAATTCTGAATTTAGGTTTGGCAGAAGACAGAAGTATTGAATTCACAAGCCAATATAGGATGGAATTGAGAACATTCAAGAATTACAGTGATGAATGAGGTATTATGGCAGCATACATACTGTATACAATGAGGCAACAAGAACGTCATGATAGGTTAAAAATTGTTACTTTTACCTCCATTCTTCTTTAATAGAAGCAAATTCATGGAATCAAAGAGGCAAATAAAGGGGAAGATAGCTTTGGAGTTGAGTTTAGTTTATTGTCACGTGTACTGAGGTACAGTGACAAGCTTTTGTACATGCTAAACAGTGAGTGGAAAGCCAATACATGATTACATTCAAGCCATCCACAGTGTACAGATACATGATGAAGGGAATAATGTGAGTAGCGTTTTGTGCAAGATAAAGCCAGTAAAATCTGATTAAGCATAGTTCAAGGGTTTCCGATGAGCTAGATAGTAGTTCAGGACTGCTTTCTTGTTGTGGGTAGGATGGTTCAGTTGCCTGATCTTCGGGTCTCAGGAGTAGGAGGATGGACGGATCTGAGAGGAGTTTAAGAAGATCATAGTTAAAGTAAGAAATGTTGGAGTAGAGATTTAAATTAATGGAGTGATTACACTGTGTGACTGCAGATCCACGCCTGTGGCTGTGTGTATTGTTGCTTTACACTTAGTATGGCTGTATGGTAACTTTAATTTCACTGTATCCTAATTGGTTAAGTGACCATAAACGCGAACTTGAATTTGAATAGCCAACTAACATGAACAACACCGACAAACAATGTCAAAGAGTGAAGGGAGAAAGTGGTAGCCAATTCTGAAATGTACAGGGATTAGTTAAAGCAAGTTGAAAGAAATGTTAGAGAGATAACTAAATTCTAAAATATGAATAAGATGAAAGTAAATATATCCATTCCCACGTGCAGTCTTGCAGGAACCTCTAAAGCAGAAATTCACCCTGTGTGATAAATAATTTCAATGTCATAACCGCAAAAGTAGTTAGAGGGAGATTAGAATAGTAACACTATTAGAAACACTAAGGGGCAGAAAACGCTAGTGGGAGTTGTGTGCAGGCCACCTAACAGTAGTAGTGGAGTTGGGGATGGCATCAAACAGGAAATTAGAAATGCGTGCAACAAAGGTAAAACAGTTATAATGGGTGACTTCAATCTACATATAGATTGGGTGAATCAAATTGGCAAGGGTGCTGAGGAAGAGGATTTCTTGGAATGTATGCGGGATAGTTTTCTAAACCAACATGTAGAGGAACCAACGAGAGAGCAGGCTATTCTAGACTGGGTATTGAGTAATTGAGGAAGGGTTAGTTAGCAGTCTTGTTGTGCGTGGCCCCTTGGGCAAGAATGACCATAATATGGTTGAGTTCTTCATTAGGATGGAGAGTGACATCGTTAATTCAGAAACAAGGGTCCTGAACTTAAAGAAAGGTAACTTTGAGGGTATGAGACGTGAATTGGCCAAGATAGACTGGCAATTGATTCTTAATGGGTTGACGGTGGATATGCAATGGAAGGCATTTAAAGACTGCATGGATGAACTACAACAGTTGTTCATCCCAGTTTTGCAAAAAAATAAATCAGGGAAGGTAGTGCATCGTGGATAACAAGGGAAATCAGGGATAGTATCAAAACAGAAGATGAAGCGTACAGATTAGCCAGAAAAAGCAGCCTACCAGAGGACTGGGAGAAATTCAGAGACCAGCAGAGGAGAACAAAGGGCTTAATTAGGAAAGGGAAAATAGATTATGAAAGAAAACTGGCAGGGAACATAAAAACTGACTGCAAAAGCTTTTATAGATATGTCAAGAGAAAAAGATTAGTTAAAACAAATGGAGGTCCCTTGCAGTCAGAAACGGGTGAATTGATCATTGGGAACAAGGACATGGCAGACCAATTGAATAACTACTTTGGTTCTGTCTTCACTAAGGAAGACATAAAAAATCTGCCGGAAGTAGCAGGGGACCGGAGGTCAAATGAGATGGAGGAACTGAGTGAAATCCAGGTTAGCCGGGAAGTGGTGTTAGGTAAAGTGAATGGATTAAAGGCCGATAAATCCCCAGGGCCAGATAGGCTGCATCCCAGAGTATTTAAGGAAGTAGCCCCAGAAATAGTGGATGCATTAGTGATAATTTTTCAAAACGCTTTAGATTCTGGAGTAGTTCCTGAGGATTGGAGGGTGGCTAATGTAACACCACTTTTTAGAAAGGGAGGGAGAGAGAAAACGGGGAATTACAGACCAGTTAGTCTAACGTTGGTAGTGGGGAAAAAGCTAGAATCAGTTATTAAAGATGGGATAGCAGCACATTTGGAAAGTGGTGAAATCATTGGGCAAAGTCAGCATGGATTTATGAAAGGTAAATCATGTCTGACGAATCTTATAGAATTTTTCGAGGATGTAACCAGTAGAGTGGATAAGGGAGAACCAGTGGATGCGTTATATCTGGACTTTCAGAAGACTTTTGACAAGGTCCCACATAAGAGATGGCAGGCAGTGACTAGTGGGGTACCGCAAGGCTCCGTTCTGAGACCCCAGCTATTTACGATATATATTAATGATTTGGACGAGGGAATTGAATGCAACATCTCCAAGTTTGCGGATGACACGAAGCTGGGGGGCAGTGTTAGCTGTGAGGAGGATGCTACGAGGCTGCAAGATGACTTGGATAGGCTGGGTGAGTGAGCAAATGCATGGCAGATGCAGTATAATGTGGATAAATGTGAGGTTATCCACTTTGGTGGCAAAACAGAAAAGTAGATTATTATCTGAATGGTGGCCGATTAGGAAAGGGGGAGATGCAACGAGACCTGGGTGTCATGGTACACCAGTCATTAAAAGTAGGCATGCAGGTGCAGCAGGCAGTGAAGAAGGCGAATGGTATGTTAGCATTCGGAGCAAAAGAATTGGAGTATAGGAGCAGGGAAGTTCTACTGCAGTTGTACAGGGTCTTGGTGAGACCACACCTGGAGTATTGCGTACATTTTCCATGGGGTCCGCTTTGGGCCCTGGTCTAAAGAAGACTTTCGGTGATAGAATGCGGACCCCGAGCTTTCATCAGTCCCATATGGTAGAGGTCGACTGATGGACGCGATGGGGTGCTGCTGCGTAGGAATTATTGTTTTTGGTTTGCTCGTCCCGGCCCTGCCCTCATGAGACCAAAAGTTTTGTAAAACCTCTTTCATGTCCTTCATATGCTTTGTGAGGTTTTTGCCGAAGAGCAGTGGGTCTGGCTCAGTGGCTGGGGTTTTGCACAACCCCGCAAATGTAGGATTTTTATGGCAGGCCTTATGATTTGTTTACGAAGGTTGTGGTCATCTCCGTATTTGTCCACGGAATGAGGAAAACGATGACGTCAGGCTTTTAATGGCCTCCTGCACGTGGGGTTGCCACGTAGCGGTCCACCATACCTAGCAGCTCTTCCTGTTCCTGCACCCCTTGCATACTCCCGAGATCTTCAGCCATTGTCCCCTGTTCTTGACCAGCCCAGTCCTGGTCACCAAAGCCACACTCGGGTAAGGAGGAAGCAATGGACAGTGCACAAGGCACTGTGGAGGGAGTGCCTGACCCCGTCTGCGAGAGCGCCCCTCCTGGGGTGCACCTCGCTGGAGCTCCTGCTCCAAGAGCCGCTCCATGAGACTCAGACAGCTGTCTCTCCCCCGCCTGGGTGGAGAGATGTCCCCGTCGGATAAGTCGGAGCCACCGGCCGGATGCCTCTTCGTTGGCTTTACATCCAGCCCGCTGCTCAGGCGCTAGCGGGCTGGGCTCGGCACCGTGTCGGGGTAGAGCGGACCGCCCGGTAAGCAGTCCTACCGCCTTGTTCCTGCCCCCGCGAGATGGAACGCTCCTCCGTGGAGTCGAGCGGAGGGCTGGTCTGTTCAGGCGGCTGTCATTCCCCCCGTGCAGGTGGAAAGACGTCCCGTCCGACAAGTCGGAAGCCACCGGCCGGACGCCTCTTACGTGGCGCTACTTCCAGCCCGCTGCTCAGGCGCTAGTGAGCTGGGCTCAGCACGGTGTCGGGATAGCGGAGCGCCGGGTAAGCGGTCCTACCGCCTTGTTGCTGCCCCCCCCCCCCCCCAGATGGAACGCTCCTCCGTGGAGTTGAGTGGGGGACAGGTTTGTTCCAGAGCCTTTCTTCTCTGCCTGAAAGCAAAGGCTCCCTGTGAAAGAAAAACCCGACCTCAGCTTACCTGACAGTCCGTTCTTTCACCTCCGTAGCGGGAGTGCCTGACTCCCGCTGCGCCGCTGTTGCTCTGATGAACGTAATGCAGCGCATGCCTGCTGAGCGGGTTCTTCACGGAATCACTCACGTGACTCCGAAGTAAAATTTCAGATTTCTCTGCAAATTACTTCAGGAAAGGAAATCTGCCAGCCTTACTCTGACTGAGCTACATGTGTACAATGTAGTTATCTTTTAACTACCCTCCTAATTAATCTAATCAGATGTATCAAAAATGTGGCTGGCAGTTCAAAGAGGACTATCGCCATTTATCAAGGCCACTGGAGGCTAGCAATTGCATTCAATTTTCTCAAAACAGGAATGAAAGTTTAGATGTGTAGGAAAGAACTGCGGATGCTGGTTTAAACCAAAGATAGACACAAAAAACTGGAGTAACCCAGCGGGTCAGGCAGCATCTCTAGAGAAAAGGAATAGGTGACAAGACCCTTCCCATGAGCGAGGTATATATTTGGAATATTTTTGCCGATTAAACATTTGTAATGTATAATTTGTTTTTGGTAGGATAACATTTATTACTAGTCCTGTAATCATTAGTTCTGTTCAATCCTTCAATAGATTTTGAGGTAACCAGAAAGGGGAGTCACGGTGGCGCAGCGGTAGAGTTGCAGCCTTACAGCGGCAGTGACCCGGGTTTGATCCTGACTACGGGCGCTGTCTGTACGGGGTTTATACATTCTCCGTGACCATGTGGGCTTTCACCGGGTGCTCTGGTTTCCTCCCACATTCCAAAGACATAAAGGTTTGGATGTTAATTGGCTTTGGTAAAATTCTAAATGGTCCCTAGTGTGTAGAATAGTGTTTATATACGGGATGATCGCTCGTCAGTGTGGTCGATGGGCAGAAGGGCCTGTTTCAGTGCGGTATCACTGAAGTCTAATAACTTTGATAACTTTGAAACGATTATATCAGAGATATGCTTATATCAGCAGGATGTAGTTAGTTAGTAGCAAGGTTACACACACTAATACATTATGCAGAGATCAGGTAAATATAAGGCCTATATACGTATATTGAATGAAACAGAATTTGTGGAAGGATTGTTGGATTGGAAGTCCTATTAAATGTACACTCCTCATATTAAATATCCAGATAATGTAATAAAAGGAAAACATGATGAGATGAGTGGATTTTATTACACAGACTAGCAGATATAGGAATAATTTTCTGATTTGTATTAATCATCCCAGACGTGTATGTTTATACTTAGGAAGACTTTACAATGCAAAACAGTCTATACTTTGAATATTGTACCTATCTACATCTAGAAAATGTACCTATCTAGAAAATGTAGAGAATGGTGCTCGTTGCAGGGATAATGAGGTAGATCATGAAGATTACGAGGACAACAGAGTGACCCCAGTGTCCCTATTCTGTTTGTGACTCTTGCTGCTGTCTATGTGGAGTTCTCCCTACGACCAAGTGTGTCTCCTCTGGCTGCTGCATTTCACCCACGTCTCAGAGATTTTAGACTTTACTTTAGACTTTAGACATACAGTGCAGAAACAGGCCCTTTGGCCCACTGAGTCCACGCCAGCCTGTACACTAGCACTATCCTACAAACTATTGGCTATTTGCAATTTTTCCCCCAAATCAATTAACCAATAAACGTGTACATCTTTGGGATGTGGGATGAAACCGGAATACCCAGAGAAAACCCTCACAGTTACAGGGAGAATGTACAAACTCCATACAAACAACACCCATAGTCAGGATCAAACCCTGTTCTCTGGTGCTGTGAGGCAGCATCTCAACCTCTGCTCTACTGTGCCACCCCAAAATGTGCTAGGTTGGTAGATTAATTGGCCTTTGCAAATTATCCCCTGTTGAATGCCAAGATAATCATGAGGGTGGAGTGTAGGTTGATGAGCGTGTGTGAGAGAATAGATCACTGGGAATTAAGTGGAGGAATGAAATTGGTGGCAATGCTTTGAGAACTGGCAGAGACTCAACGGGCCGAATGTTATTGCAGTATGTCATAATAAAAAATGACAAATATAAAAAACATGAATAATGTAAGTTATAAGGTCTAAATATCATAGAATCATAGATAAATTACAGCACAGAAAGAAGCTATGTAGTTAACATATCTGCTTGTTGAGAGGGCTACCTGACCTAATCCTACCTTCCAGAAACAGATCCATTATCTGTGGGCATATGGTCATCAGCTTTCAAAATTGGACAGATTCATGCAGACCAGTGTGTAGCAAATGGAGGAACTTCTTTAGTCAGAGGGTAGTTAATCTGTGGAACACATTGCCACAGAGGGCTGTGGAGGCCAAGTCAGTGGATATTTTTAAGACAGAGATAGGCTAATTCTTGATTAGAATGGGTGTCAAAGGGCAGATAAATGGGATTAGGAGGCAGAGATCAGCCATGATTGAATAGCAGAGTAGACTTGATGGGCCGAATGGCCCAATTCTACTCCTAGAACTTGTTAACTTGTGAAATGTGATCACACTATTTGAGAAGAGAAGAAAAGATAATCGGAGAACTACAAACCTGTTGGCCTGATATCAGTGGCAATAAAATGCTGGAATCTAAAGGGAGAGATATAATCACAAATCATCCAGAAAATAATACTATGATTATTATAATATTATATGATTGTGCAGACACAGCATGGATTTATGAAAGGGAAAGAGTGTTTGATTAATTAATGCCCTTTGCCTTTTCACCTGACTGAAATTGCTTTAGGCTCCTTGTAATTTTAAACACTTTATATTTTTTTTCTCTCGGCCTCCTCTGTCTCTGTTTTAGCTCAGCTACAATTTTCCAGTCTTCTTTGCAGTCACATCTTGCTGGAAAAGTTAATGCAGTATTGCAGGCTACCGAACTATAGTTGCACAGATTCAGTGACCTGGATTCCACCCTGACCTCTGGTGCGGTCTGTGCTAAGTTGTATGTTCTCCTTTTGTTTGAGTAGACTGAAAGAGGCAGCATGGAATTAGGCCCTTCGGCCAAATGAGTCCACGCCGATCAATGATCACCCGCTCACACTAGTTCCATGTTATCCCACTTTTGCGTGCACTCCCTACACACTGGGGCTAAATTACAGAATCCAATTAACCTACAAACCCACACGCCTTTGGGATATGGGAAGAAACCCATGCAGTCGCAGAAGAATGTACAAATTCCACACAGACAAACATCCGAGGTCAGGATCGAACCCGGATCTCTGACTTTGTGAGGCATCAGTTCTACCAGCTGCTCGTGACTCTGTGGGTTTTCTCGGCTTGCTCTGGTTTCCTCCCACATGCCAAAGATCTCAGGGTTGGTTGGTTAATTGACCACTCCAAATTGTATCTGCTGCAAATCTCTTTAACATCCCTATAAATTTTGGGGGAAAAAAATCATTACCTATATTATGAAAAGCAAGGGTCGAGATGTGAAGTCCAGTCACTTAAATGGCTTCCTGACACTGAACCAACTCATAGAAAGTCATAGGGTCATACATTGTGTAAACAAGCCCTTCAACGCAACTTGTCCACACCGACCAACATGTCCCATCTACACATGTCCCACTTGCCTGCATTTGTCCCACATTCTTCTAAACCTGTCCTTTCCATGCACCTGTCTAATTGCTGCTTAAATAAGATGTACTGTATCTCTCCCCCAGAATTCATGAGCTTTTACTGTTTTGTCCAGTGTGGGTCCTCATCAACACACAGACTGAAATCATATGGCCTGCACGACTCCTAATGCCCACAGCCAACAATAATCAGTTTCCTTGATCTGATCAACAGTACTTTTGTGCATATCTTTCATTCATTTATTCTACATCTCACATTTTCCCTTTCCCCTGACTCTCAGTCTGAAAAAGGGTCTCGACCCAAAACGTCATCTATTCCTTTTCTCCAGAGATGCTGCCTGACCCGCTGAGTTACTCCGGCTTTTTGTGACTACCCCTAATGACCCTGATGGATTCCCCCTCGAGAATTTGATCAAGCTAGTCAGGCATGTACTGCTTTAACCAATCCAGGCAAAACATCCTGGAATCATCTGTTTCTTTCCGACTGAAGGTTCTAACTGTCCCTCAGGATTGATTTCAATAATTTGTCCATCACTGCGGTTAGCCTAACAGGCATGTAATTGCTTGCTTCATTCCTTTCTCCAGTGACCTGGCACCACTGTGGACAGGGAGGATTGAAAAATTGGAGCCAGAGCCTAGACATTGTTCTCTTTGTTTCTTTTAATGGCATGGGATATATTTCATCCAAACCCAGCGATTTTCCAATTATAAACATGCCTCATCCAGGTGAAACAGATTTACTTGCATTTCTTCCAATTTAGTGTGTCGTGTTTAGTACATGTGATACGTCTCGACACATGAAAACATAGAGCTATAGTCACACAGCACGGAAATAGACACTTGGCAGACCAAAGGACCTAAGTGGGCTAATCCCACATGCTTGTGCTTGGCCTACATTCTCCAGACCTTTCCGATCCATGTATCTGAGCACGTGTCATTCAATGCAGTAAATTCTCGTTTTAACGGACCTCGTGGTAACGGATTTCTGTTATAGTGGACAGACCGGCCGATGGCTGCCGACGCTACCTCTGGTTCCTGCCTCCTGCGCAGCTGCAAACGCTACCCGTGGCTCGTAAACCTCGGTGGATGCTTACAGCCCAGGCTGCCAATGCCGCCTCCCAGCTTGCACTGCCTGCCCAGCCGTGATTCTCGGCAACCCCTGACTGGCACAGCCTCCCCAGGCCACTTACAAGCCCCAACTGCCCTACAGCACCCTTAGCTCGCACTGCCTCTCTCGCCACTTACAGCCCCAACTGCCCACAGCACCCCCTGACCCGCGCTGCCTCCCCTGGCCACTTACAGCTCTGGCAGCCCACGTCTGAATGGCCCCGTTACAGCATTTAGGATATAACACTGAATTTAACAATTTGAGATAACAAGCCTTTCCAATTTTCATCACAGATGACACCAATGTGAAATGCTTACTGATCTGCTGAATTTTTCCAGCTTTCCCTGGTTTAATTGCAGATTTCCACTGTTTGCAGTGTTCTATTTGCCTCAGGTGTAAGTTACATATCCAGCACAACTTTTATTTTCATTTTCCTCCCTTTCCATTCATTGCCTTCCATTTATATCTCATCAGGGCGGATCACCTGGAATGAATAAGCCTTCACCACCGTATCTCAGCTTGTGCCACAATTACTTGTGGCATTCAGTTTTTCACAGTCTGCAATCCATCACAGACAATGTTCACACCACTACTCCCCTTCTCTGCAGAGCAAAACATGTTTGATCTCTAAGCTTACTCAACTCAGGAAAAAGGTCATCAACTGGAATTGTTGGCTCTGATTCCCCCTCCAGAGATCTTGTCTAACCTGCTAAGTATTTCCAGTCTTCTCTGCCTTTGTGTGTGTTATGTTTTTTGCTTAATGGTCTTCGGATTCTCCTTGATTTAACATGAAGATGTTTTTCATATTCACTCTGAATCTGGTGGTGTGCGTTTTCACACTTCTATACCTTTTGCCCAATGGGAGAGGGAAGATGAGCGAGTGGCCAGTGCAACACGTCCTTGATTATACTGCTGTCCTTGCTGAGGCAGCGTGAGGTATAAATGGAGTCAATAGAAGCGAAGTTGGTTTGTGCGATGGTCTGGGCTGCGTCCACAATTCGCTGCAATCGAATGGGTGTTTGTGGGTGTTTGTGAGAAAACATTAAGATATAAACTAACTGACTTAGGATCATTCAAAATATAATTAAAAACAGTAGGAAAGTGGATACCATATAGAGATGAGTTTGATTGGTTAAGTGGTCTTCTTTCATTTATATGTCTTTTCATTTTACTATGTTCTCATATTTTACCAATATTTTCTTTTGACCTTTATGCAGTGGAGCATTTATTGTAGATTTTTTGCTCCAGAATTCTAATATGAGAATTCTAAAGGGGTTGTCCCACTGCGGCGACCTAATCTGCGAGTTAAGAAGAGTGTCTTCGACCTTCAAGCTCGAGGGCACTCGCCTGGAAAACCTCGAGCTGGATCGACCGTCCGCGTTGAAACCGCGAGCTGGATCGACCAACCGTATACACACACACACATCGCAAAGGCGGGGGTCAGGGAAAGCAGGGGAGCGCTGTCTGAAATTCATACCCGTGATGAAGAGGAAGGTAAAAGGCAGCTGCCACAGTGTATGGTAAGTCCAGCTGCCACAGTGTATGGTAAGTCCTTTAGAGAGGGGGGGGGTGGAGAAGGGGAGAGAAGGAGAGAGAGGGGGAGAGAAGAAGAGAGAAGGCGATAGAAGGGGGGGGAGAAGGGGGGGGAGGGGGGGGGAGAAGGGGGGGAGAAGAAGGGGGGAAGAAGAGGGGGGGGGGAGAAGAGGGGGGGGGGGGGGGTAGAAGGGGGGGAGGAGAAGGGGGGGGGAGGAGAAGGGGGGGGGGGGGGAGGGGGGGGAGAAGAAGGGGGGAAGGAAAAGGGGGGGGAGATACGTTTAAGAAGTATAATAAAGTTTAACGGGCATTTAAAATAGCAATTGGTTTTCCCTGGTCCTGAAAATTCCAATAGGCCAATCAAAATGCCCGGTCAGCAAAGGAGATTGCCTACGGCTGCCCTCGACTGCCTGTAACTAAATAGCGACCCCACTCCACTGCACTACGAGTTAAAAAGAACCATGTCGATCAAATTTTACTCACAGAAAATGTTTCAACATGCTGAAAATGTGCCGCGACCTAGCTGATGCCGCGAGTATGCGGGAACTTCCCTCGAGCCTGAAGGAGAATTCCAGTGACCTCATAGGACCTTGTGGTCGACCATGCTGCGAGTTTGAGTCAAGGGCAAAGTTTTTAGTTTAGATATACAGCATAGGACCAGGACCTTCGGCCCACCAAGTCTGCACCAAGCATCAATCACCCATTCACACTGGTTGTATGTTTTCCCACTTTCTCATCCACTCCCTAAGCACTAGGGGGATTTTACAGAGGCCAATTAACCTACAAACCTGCTCGCCTTTGGGATGGTGAAGAAAAATGAAGCACGCAGAAAAACCCCACACGATCATAGGGAGAACGTCGAGGCACACTCCCTTCAGACAGCACCTGAGGTCAGGATCAAACCCAGGTTCTGGTGCTATGGGGTACACAGCACTACCATCTGTGCTACTGGGCCACCCAAGTTTAGTGTGTCGTTTTATGTTATAAACACAGACATATCCGGATGGTGAGATCAATGCCCAGTTCCAGATGGACAAATATTTCAGCAATATTTATCTACATTTAGATAACCCATCATTTCACTTCAGATATCAAGACAAAAGTAAAAATATGTTAGATATGAGAAGAGGATATGGGTGGATTTGGGGAGGTTTGAGAATGGTGGGAAAAGGTGACTTTCTGGAGCTCGGAGTAGTTGACTTCACAAAGCAAGGGCATTGGCACTGTAATGAGAACAAATAGGATTGATTAACAGCACAAGAGTGGGTTAGAGGCTGGAAATTATTGAAGAGATAGGAAGGGGTAAACATATCATTTGTATGTGAATACTGATTCACTAAACAATTGCACATATAAGTATCCATGTTCAGGTGCTATCAACATAGGTACACATGTAAATGCACATGTCTCAATACATGCATACAGTTTCACACTAATGCATATCCGAATGCACAAATGCAGGTTCACACAACTAGTAAACCGATTGAAGGAGTGACACAATAGTGCAACAATTGCCATTACTATCTCACACCTCCAGAGACACATAGGTTCGACCACAAACTTGGTTGCTGTTTATGTGGAGTTTGCATGTTTTCCCTGTGAGTGTGGAATTCCCTTGGATGCTGGTTTAGTTTATTTTGGTTTAGTTTAGTTTAGAGTTCAGCACAGGCTCTTTGGCCCATCGAGTTCATGCCGACCAGCGATCCCCGTACACTAACACTAACCTACACACTAGGGACAATTTACAATTTTACCAGCCAATTAACCTGCAAACCTACACGTCTTCGGAGCGTGGGAGGAAACCGGAGATCCCGGAGAAAATCTACGCAGGTCACGGTGGAGAACGTACAAACTCCGTACAGACAGCACCCGTAGTCAGGAGCGAATACGGGTCTCTGGCGCTGTAAGGCAGCCACTCTACCGCTGTGCCACCGTGCCGTCCCACTAGCCAATGATGTGCTGGTTGTTGGGTTAATTTGCCCCAGGTAGGTAAAGTTGGCAGAAGAATTGGCCAGGGAATGGGAGCGGGGCGCAAGGGAGTTGGGGAAGATACAGGAGGGAAAGAAAATGGGATTGGCATGGACAGGTGCTTGATGGTTAGTCTGGATGTGGAGGACCAAAGGGCCTGTTTCTGCACCGTATAATTTCATGACATGTGTGCGGGGGTGTAAATTGCATTTACATAACATTTGTGACATATTTACCTTTTAATAAATGGGATCTTTAGTGAAGTAGTCTGTATTTGTTCAGTCAATTGTGCCCCAATTTTTACTAACATCAGACAGCTCTAATTTTGTAAGGAGCCCCTTGAGTAACGACTGCCTTGGACTCCAGCACTGTTAGTGGTGACCTAATTAAAACACTAGTAACATCATAGATATTCTGGCACACAGGCTTTTAAAGGAGATGACTTCTAAAATCTGATCTACAAATTATTTAAGAGTTACATATTTAAGCTTCCCTACAGCAGAACCATGGAAGTAGGTCAGAATGAAAAATTCCAAGCAGCACTATTAGCGAGTCAAGGATTCACAAGGCTTCCGATCCTTATCTGGTTCCAATTTAAGGCAGTGTTTTAAAAACAACGTCTCATGGTTTTTATCTTTTGGGAACAGTAATGTACAGTATTTGATACAATTTACTAATTTTGCTTTCCCTTTTTAATTTTAGGGTGAAATAGATATAACCTGTAAAAATGTGTTGACTCTATTGAATATTATTCGATACTGTTAAATGGTGAGATGAACCAGATGTATGACCTTATGTCTTGTTTACAGATTACACTGTAATTTAGCCCATCCTTCCCCAACGATATAACCCTGTAGATAATCCTGCTCATCAGACAATGTTGGTCTCTTCACACCATCAGTGTACATTGACCTCATTATCAATGAAGTCTGCATCAATGTTGCTGAAGTGATTCAGAGCTTCAAGTTCCTATGGGTGAATATCACCAACAATTTGTCCTGGTCTGAAGACATTAATGCTTCACCAAGTACAAAAAACACCAATGCCTCTATTTCCACAGAAGGCTAAAGATATTTGGCATGTATCCGATGACTCTTACCAATTTCTACATGAAAAGCATTCTATCGGGATGCATCACGGTTTATCACAACAGGTGATCTGCCCAAAACTGCAAGCAATTACCAAGAGTTATAAACGCAGTCCAGTCCATCACACAAACCAGCCTCCCATCCATCTATTCCATTTATATTTCACACAGCCTCAGGAAAGCAGACAGAAAAGCAGGAAACAGAAGCAAGGTCACTCACACCCTAGTCATTCTCTCTTCTCCACTCTAATGCCAGGCAAAAGATACAAAAGCTTGGAAGTGCATTCCATCCGATACAATAACTGATTTTCCCCGCTGTTATCAAACTCGAATGGACCTCTCCTATGTTGAAGATAAATTCCTTATCTTCCTCTCTACCTCTTTTCAGCCCTTGCACTTTTTCATCAGTACTTTCTCCAAATGTGTAACACTGTTTCTTTTCTCCTTTGAATTATCTGATGTACTACACCTGATGTACTGATGTATGGTACGATTTGCTTGGATAGCAAGCAAAACAAAGTTTTTCACAGTATCTTGGAACACGTGACAATAATAAAATAATACCAATACCTCACCATCATCTTATTTCTTTCAAAGCCTTTTTTACAACCTATGATCTTAGCAACATCTTCTGTTCCCTTTATGTTTCTTAGTCATTTTTCTATTATGTTGTCGTGGAAATCCATCTTTACCTGCCCAATGTTAAATAGTCTGAAGGCAAATTCCTCTGTGTGAGAATGCAACTCTTGTAAGTTACATGTACACAAATGGGGAGAATGGGAGCTTCTGATATATGGATCATTGGGCTCTCTTCCTGGGCAGGCAGGCAGGACATCTACAAGAGAGATGGGATGCACCTTCTCTGCCATAAACTCCATTAGTGCCACTCGGAAGGGTTTAAACTAGGGTGGCAGTGCAATAGGATCCAGGCAGCAGATCAGCAAATGGATGAACTGATAACAAGGGAGAGGTTATGAACAATAATTCTCAAAGGAAGGACAAGCAGGGAGAGGTTGATGGACATGGTGAAACTCATGGGCGGAAGTGTGATTATTCCAATGCATGATCAAAGGTAAAGTAGATGAACGTACGTAGAGCCTGGATCAGTGCATGAAACTATGATGTTGTGGCCATTATGGAGAAATGGTTGTACACATAGAAACATAGAAGCATAGAAAATAGGTGCAGGAGTAGGCCATTCGGCCCTTCGAGCCAGCACCACCATTCAATATGATCATGGCAAATCATCCAGAATCAGTACCCCCCTTCCTGCTTTCTCCTCATATCCTATGATTCCGTTAGCCTTAAGAGCTGTATCTACAGTAACTCACTCTTGAATACATTGCGTGGCAGAGAATTCCGCATGTTCACAACTCTCTGGCTGAAGAAGTTTTTCCTCATCTCAGTCCTAAATGGCCTATCCCTTATTCTTATACTGTGAGGAGAGGCAGGGCTGGCAGCAGGGTTTCGATATTTAAGACGTGATAGTGAGGAAGGTAAAATAGGTAGAATAATTGCACAAGTAAACAAAGAGAATGTCACAGCAGCAATCATGGAGGATGGAGTGGAGGGGTTGGCCTCTGATGCAATATTGGTAGGTCAAATATAAGAAAGGTACAACCACTCGAATGGGATTCAATGATAAGACTCACTTAGTTGTTTCAAAATCAGAACCGGTTTACTCATAGAAGACAGAAGATGTGGTTATTGGGGCTGATGGTCTGTGACCCATGGAGTTCCACAAGCATCTGTGCGGGGACCTCTTGTTTGTGATATATATATATATATATATATATATATATATATATATATATATATATATATAATCAATGTGGACATAATTATAGATGGGTCAGTTCGTACATTTGCAGATTACACCAAAATTGGTGGAGTTGCAGATGGTTGTCAAGGTACACACAGAATATAGATTAACTGCAGAAATGGGTGGAGAAATGCCATATAGAGTTTAATCCAAGCAAGTGTGAGGTGTTACACATTGGGAGTTCAAATGCAAGGGGAAAGTATAGAGTTAATGGCAAGAACCTTAACAGCATTGATGTACAGAGGGATCTTGGGGTCTAAGTCTATAACTCCCTGAAAGTGGCAACACAAATACATAGAGTGGTAAATAAGGCATGTGGTATGCTTGCCTTCATAAGATGTGGCAGGAAGTCACTAGGCTGCTTTATAAAACCTTAATTAAGCCTTCTTTGGAGTATTGTTTATCATTCTGGTCACCCCATTACAGGAAGGATGTAGAGGCTTTGGAGAGGCTGAATAATACGTTCACCAAAATGCTGCATGGATTAGAGGATAGTAGCTATCTGGACAGGGTGGACAACTTGGATGGTTTTCTCTGGAGCATCGGAGGTTGAGGAGAGACCTGATGGAAGTTTACAAAATGAGGAAAGGCATAGATAGAGTTGACAGTCAAAATCTTTATCCTATCGTGGAAATGTCAAAGACTGGAGGGCATATGAGAGGGACGAAGTTTAAAGGGGGTGGATGGGGCAAGATTTTCAAACAGGTAACGGTTGGTGCCTGGAACCTGCTGCCATGGGTGATGGTAGTAGAAGATACAATTGTGGTATTTAAAAATCATATGAAGATGGAGGGACTGAATGGATATGGATCACATGCAGATAGAGGAGCTTTGTTTAACTTGGCATCATGTTCGGCACAGACATTGTGGACCAAGAGGCGTGTTGCTGTGCTGACTGTTCTATGTTATACTGAATGAAGAGTTTGAGAAAGGAGTAAATTGTTCCTTGCAGTTGACAGAAAAGCTTTGTTGGGTCAAAACCTAGGGAGACTGCATATGGTGTAGGATACGCAGCCCCTGGTTGCTGTAGGCACTGAATCACAGAACATGCACGAGGACTGAAGGGCCTTCCATCGTTTCTGTGTTGGCCTGATTGTTTCTCCTGCACTTTTTTGTCACTGCTGCGTGTAGCTTCCCTGTGACACCAGCAGACAGCAGCCTTCTACTGAAAACATTGTACGCTGCCAAATCTCACCGGAAGGGCACAAGCTCTTTGTTCTGACAAGACATATTTTAACCTTAATGCACTCCATCCACAATCAGAAAGTTCCAATAGAAATAGACTACTAATAGGTCCAGGATTTTATCAAATCGTAACCTGCTTCCATTAAATTCTTCGTTAAGAATGCAATTTGGTCCTGAGTCTAGCTGTGAGGCCTGCTCTGTGTTGCAAGGTAAATGCATATAGCTTGTTACATTATCCAAGCCAACTTATCATCTTTGTATATCTGACTGCATGGAAAAGATTCCAAGGGCAGTAAATATGACTGACAGCAATGAAGAAGTACTTCAAAAGCCGGAGGCATAGAAACTCCACCCAGATTTATGTCCCCACAATGCTGGAGCAATGGAAGGAATGTTAGGAAGCAACTTTTTTTATTGGAGTAGCTCACAGTTTGGTTTTACGATTGGCAGATTAAATCTTCAGCGCACTCAAGCATGAAATGCTTGGCTGGGAATTATATTTGATAAACTGCTCATGAAATGGACACAGTTTGGAGAAACACAAGCCTTTGGTTTGTGATCAGTCTTGCTGATTAATAATACATCTCAATATCTCATGGAAGATATTTCAGAGCTCAGATAGCACTAAGAAAATTGCACGATTAAAGATGAAAAGGGCAGACAGAATTCAATAGAACACAAACTGTTGGCTGGTCTCATGTCCACTGTGATTTTTCAGCTCAATAACATTCACCACAGAGTGCTGGCATCAAAGTAATCCTGGAAAAAATGCCATTGGACTGTGTGCCAATCCTGGCACCACTGAGGCTATTTCCTGACCACATCCTGATTCCCTTTCACTTCCATTCCCATGAAATATTTATCTATTTTTAAATACTGGCATACGTTTTGCATCCGTGGTTTAGGTGCCTGTGAAATTTTATTTTTTACAATCTTCTGCACAAAAACAAATTTTCAAAAATTCTGCATCTGGGTTGAAGATTTTCTCAATTCTTAGATTTCTAATTGCTGTTTACTTTTTCTTCATTCCTCCATGGAATATAGGTGTCGGTGGCCTGACCTGGATTTGTTGCCCATCCTAAATCCCAGTGTTGAAAGTGTTGAAAAATTGTACTCCCGACCAAACTACACCTGAAGCGCAATAGTTCATGTACATCCACAACACTGGTAGGCACTTGGAAATGTGGGAACAGTATGTCCTTTTCATAAAAAAGAGGCCAAATTCAGGCCTCCGTAGAATGGATAGGGAGAGGATATTTCAAATAGTGGGGGAGTTTAGAGACCTCAGAATAAAAGGATGTAGTTTTAGAAAGCAGATGAGGAGTAATTTATTTAGTCAGAGGATGGTGAATCTGTGGAATTCATTGCCATGGAAGGCTGTGGAGGCCAAGTCAATGGATATTTTAAGGCGGAGATTGACAAATTCTTGATTAGTGAAGGTGTCAAGGGTTATGGGGAGAATGCAGGAGAATGGAGTTGAGAGGGAAAGATAGATCAGCCATGATTGAATGGCAGAGTAGACTTGATGTGCCAAATGGCCTAATTATGTTCCTAAAACTTATGAACTTATGAAATCCAATGCGTATAATTACCATCCGATCAGCCTTATCTCAAACATCAGAAAAGTAAGAGAAGATCACAGCAGGAGTGTTATCAAGAGACATTTACTCCTCTGACATTTGCTCACTAAAGCCCAGTTTGCAATTCATCAGGAGTGGTTGACTCAGACGGTCCCTGTGGGCCTGAGCTACAGGAAGAGGTTGAGCAGACTTGGACTTTATTCCACGGAGCTCAGGAGGATGAAGGGTGGTCTTATAGAGTTGTATAAGACCAATGATAGAGTGAATGCACAGAGTCCCTTGTCCAGAGTAGAGGAATCGAGAACCGGAGGGCATAGATTTAAGCTGAATGGGAAAAGATTTAATTGGAATCTGAGGGGTAACTTTTTCACTCAAAAGGTGGTGGGTGTATGGAACGAGCGCCAGAGGAGGTAGTTGGGGAAGGGACTATCACAACATTTAAGAAACATTTAGACATGCACACGGATAGCATAGGTTTAGAGGGTGTGCATGAAAGAACTACAGATGCTGGTTAAATCTTCAGTCTGAAGAAGGGTTTTGACACGAAACGTCACCCATTCCTTCTCTCCAGAGATGATACCTGTCCCGCTGAGTTACTCCAGCATTTTGTGTCTACCATAGATTTATAGGATACGGGCCAAACGCAGGCAGCGTGGACTAGTGTGGATGGGCCATGTTGGTCAGTGTGGGAAAATTGGGCCGCTGGGGCTGTTTCCACGCTGTATAAATCTATCACTCCATGACTCTATGAGGACCAAAAGGTTGAATTCCAGATGTAGGCCAGAGAGTGGCTGCCTTCATATCAAAGCTGTTCTTTGATCTAGTGTGACATCAAGGAGCCCCAGGAACTCCAAAGTAGATGAGAATCAAATGCAAAAACCTTTACAATGGACACTTCAGGAGATCTGATTGATTACATCAGAAGTGACAGCTGTCTATCGAAACGCTGTTGAAAGTTCACAAGGTGTGCAACAAACAACATTGTCCGTCTCTCTCAGAATGCAACTGTTGTACTTTTTATTCAATAGGCGCCTCAGTGTTGAACTCCTGTCTGCAGTACATTATTGATAGTGACAGCATGGCACCAATTCGGACAATTGGGAAAAGGTGAGAAATAGGGACATGTCCACCTTACCCATATGGAAATGGAAGACTTCAAAGATACCACGTCCCTCCCAGAGTCAACAGCAGTGGACAATTCTGATGGAAAAGGGACATCGTCTACATCCCTACCTTCTCCTTGTCAGGTGGATACCAGTATTGTAACGTTACTGGAACAGTAAATGCTCACATAGAACATAGTACAGGACAAGATATTTCGCTTGGGCTCAATGGGCAGCTCACAACCCAACGGTATGAATATTGATTTATCTTCAAGCAACCCTTGTATTCGCTCTCTCTGTCCCTCCCCCACCCTAGTCATTCTGCTTAGTTTCACTGTTTGTATCCACTTGATTTCACCTCCTCCACAGCCAACTATGGAGCATTGTGGGCTCCACCTTTCCTTGATCATCGTTGCTGGGTTTGATTTCTCCTTTTGCTTACCTTTCATTCATTTGTTCTGGACCTTTACAAATCTCTAGATTCCCTCTCCCCGGACTCTCAGTCTGAAGAAGGGTCTCGACCCGAAACGTCACCTATTCCTTTTCTCCAGTATGCTGCCTGACCCGCTGAGTTACTCCAGCATTTTGTGTCTATCATCATTGTACAGAACAGCAGTGGGTGCTTTAGCCCATGATGTCTGAATCTACAGCATCATTTCCAAAACTCATAAGGTTTACAACTAAGAAGGACAGGGGCAGTAAGTGCCTGAGAAAACAGTCGGTCTGCGTTTCCCCGCCAGTGCCCACATCATCCTCATGTTGTGGAAATACATTGCTGATCTTCCATTGTTATTGGAACTTCCTACCCAACAGTGGGAGTACCTGCACCAGCAGGACTGCAGTCATTCAGGACATTGTTCACCATCCACATCTCAGTCAGGTATGGTTAATGGAGACACAAG